>NC_090759.1:65512099-65522099 GCF_036898095.1 Palaemon carinicauda
ACAGAATAACTAAATTTTTTCGCACAAAAAGTTTAACCGAGTCGAATACCTGTGTAGACATAGCTTTTAAACTTTGCCTGTCATAACTGGATGTAATGGACTTGGGCTAATTGGCCAGGACTATAGCCTAGTGTAGGGTTTACACAAATGAGGTTAGTTCATGGACCGGCCTACTGGGAGGTCATCTTGAAATTTTTTTTTTTTTTTGAGTAAGTATGGTACATATGAAATAGCTTACTGTTGGTTACTGAAGGCACTTCTGGGTTCAGCACTAATCCAGTGAATAATATTGATGAGCATATGGCCTCCATTACTCCCTTATTTTCAACCCTATCGCTAAGAATACGGCAGTCTAAGGGGTCGCAGGGAGGCGTTAGCACCCACCGTTAAGTAATTAGGTAAGGACACGGCTTGTAGGTTAGGTTAGGTGGGGAAATTTGGATTAGGTGGTGTCCTATGAACGCAGGAGTTAATGTCCGTCGTTATACAAAGGCTCTGCCAAGACAAAGCTAGTCTATAATACTGTAATGTTTAAATAAAAAAAAAGTTGATTGCTGATGTCAAGGCACGTTGAATTGTGTTGCCAACTAAAGTACCCAAATATTAATTGTGTTGCCAACTAAAGTACCCAAATTATTAGTTGGTATCAACAATCCCTCCATGCAAAGGGTATCGAGATTAGTTATTTCCACAAATGTAATTGATTGAGATGACGTACCCTACCGGGTGGTCTTCACCCTCAAATGGGAAATAAATGATTGAAACTTTATAAAAGATCTAACTGCAATCAATTATACATCTTCGTAATACACAAGCAAATCAAATACACTTTTACCTTACAAAGGAAGTGGCACAGCTTTAAAATAATCATTCACGGCCTATGGAACGCGGGTCGTAACAAATTGTCATTTTGGAATGTTTTGGTTACACGCACTATTTCCAAGAGGGAGCTATTTGTGACCAATCACAGATGCGGTACAATTTTGACCAATCACAGAATAGAATTAATTCTATCCGTAACCAATGTTATTCCAGTATTGTGTTTATAAATGAAAGGGGAGCGATTAGTTAAACAATGATTCTGAGCCCATAAATTCAATATAACTATAATTTTGTGTACACGAGCCCATAACAACGGGATTAAACTACTCTTGTCCTCAAGATATAACCCATATCAAATGCATGGGAGTTGGTTATCGATATGAAATATAACTTTTTATCAAACTTTGACATTTTAATGTAGAGTAGTAAGCTAAATAGATAGTAACGTAACCCGGATATGCTTCTTGTCATAATTAGTCCTACTTTAAGAAATATTCAATGTTATCAACATGACAACACAGGATAAATTACCTAAAATAAAACCAATTTTACCTAGTGTATCATGGTGTAATTTCAGGTTACAATTATTATTATTATTATTATTATTATTATTATTATTATTATTATGACTTGCTAAGCTACAAACCTAGTTGAAAAAGCAGGATGCTATTAGCCCAAGGGCTCCAGCAGGGAAAATAACTCAGCGAGGAAAGGAAATGAATTACAAGAGAAGTTTAAGAACAATAACATTAAAATAAATCTTACATATATAAACTATAAACACTTAAAAATAACAAGGAGAGAAATAAAAGAGATCAGTATACTAGAGCGTGCCCTCAAGAAAGAGAACTCTACTCCAAGACAGTGGACGACCATGGTACAGAGGCTATGGTACTATCCAAGACCAAAGAACAAAGGCATATTGGAGTGTCCTTTTAGATAAAGTTTTACAGACTGTATTTCACACACACTGGCAATATTCCGTTTGAGGCATTATTCAGTATTTAGTAAAACAAAGGTAAAGTTATATAACATTTATCTTTTAAGAAATTCTTATCTTAGAAATCAATTAAAAATACGCATGTTTGTTGCATTGTGCATTCACAGTAGATATTCATCACGTATATTTTCCTTTAGCTTAGAATACTTCTAATTTCCTCAATAGTCGTAACCATTAATTAAGCTGCCCCTACACACACACACACACACACACACACTCTCTCTCTCTCTCTCTCTCTCTCTCTCTCTCTCTCTCTCTCTCTCTCTCTCTCTCTCTCTCTCTCTCTCTCTCTCTCAATCTATTCTTAATTTGTATAATATTCTCATTTATTATCATTATTATTATCATTACTATTACTAGTGAAAGCGCAACTACATATGGAAAATAAAATAAATTGAGAAGTGATGAATAAAATTTGCGCATAAAATATAAAAAAAAAACAGGTAAACAACAAAACTAAATAAGATAAATAAAAAACTAAACAAACTATAAAACAAGACTTGTGTCTAACTGATAAACTAAATATGGATAAACAACCAAGTAAAATGAGACAAATAACAGATAAACTATATAAAAAAAGACTTGCCAAACTTCTAAATAAAAAGAAATAAATAGATTTCGAACTCCTGAAGTTCCTTCGATTCAATTATAGGGTAAGGAAGACCATTCCACAATTTGGTTATATGCGGAAAAGTTCCCTGCCCTCTGATTGGTTAGAATTATCTTCTCTTACCAATAAGCGAGCGGGAAACTTTTCCGAGCTAAAATGGCACCCCTGAGAGTGGGTGCAATTCTGCCTCACTAAAAAGAATTGACTATAGAAGTTTTGTTCCAGCTGTGACCAAGTTGTGGAATGATCTTCCTAATCCGGAGGTGGAATCATTTTAACTTCAAAAGTTCAAACTTGCAGTAAATGTTTTTTATGATGATCAGGTTGACGTATGCCTTTTTATAGTTTATATAATATGAAATATATGTTTTAATGTTACTGTGTTTAAACATTTTATTCTAATTGTTCATAATTTCTCATATCGTTTATCTATTTTCTTATTTCCTTTCCTCACTGGGGTATATTTTCCCTATTGGAGCTCGGGGTTACAGAATCTTGCTTTTCCAACTAGGGTTATATCTTAATTAGAAGTAGTAGTAGTAGTAGTAGTAGTAGTAGTAGTAGTAGTAGTAGTAGTAGTAGTAGTAGTAACAATAATAATAATAATAATAATGATAATAATAATAATAATAATAACAGCAACAACCACAATAATAATAATAATAATGATAATAATTATAATAACAACAACAACAACAACAACAACAACAATAATAATAATAATAATAATAATAATAATAATAATAATAATAATAATAATAATAATAATAATAACAAGTATCCACTGCAATCAGCATCTCTCGCATTGCATGGCCAATGCTACAGTCTGGGAAGATCTCATATAGACGATGATTAAAATCGTCTTTTAAATCATAAAAAAAGAGCTAACTGAAAAATAGTGCAAGAAACTAACATCAAAATCAGGAAGAAGAATTACGACAAACCTTAAGTTTTTGTAAATGAATTTATAGATGGGCCTATTGCTAAAAACCAGAAAGGATCGTGATATTCAGAACGTGTTAGAATAAAAGAATACAAAACAGACAATCGTCAAAAGAATGGAAACTTTTCTATTTTCTAATAATTTCTTGAAGAATACATTATCCAAATTTGTTTATTTAAACTTAATTCAAAATAAACAATTACATCTAAAATATTAGGTTATATTTAAAAATTTGTTTATCTAAACTAAATTCAAAATAAACAATTATACCTAAAATATTAGGTTATATTTAGAATTTTGTTTATCTAAACTAAATTCAAAATAAACAATTATACCTAAAATATTATGTTATATTTAAAATTTGTTTATCTAAACTAAATTCAAAATAAACAATTATACATAAAATCCCAAGTTGCTTTTAATCAAGACAAACGCTATCAATGAAAATATCTAAGGGGAGAAGCGGTAATTTAAATTTCCTATACCCATTTGTTTTCTTATAATTTCCACCGTGCAATGCTATTTTAGTAAAATACTTGTTAAAAAAAACACAGTAGCTACAGGATTGCATAAACAATCAACTTATTATCAAGTGCCAAATACATATTTTGCATATATAAATATAAATATAAATATATATATATATATATATATATATATATATATATATATATATATATATTATATATATATATATATATATATATATATATATATATATATAGGTGTGTGTGTGTATGTATGTATGTATGTATATATAAATTGGTTAAGAATACTACCCTGTGGAACACTAGATATGGCATCCTTAGACTCACTGTAGTGCCCTCCAACACCTGCTCTGTGCAATTTATTACTTAGAAATACAATAATAGTAAAACACTATCTGACTATATTAACAAAAGATTATCAGTCGTAGTTTCAAAACAAGGACCCCACGATTAAAACTGGAAAAATGAACCCTTAAGTGAAAAATAATTATACTAACTTCATATCCAGAATCTGGGAACTTTCGCACGACCAAAGAAATTGGAAGAACATCGCAAGCACCAAGGCTATTGTTAAAACCGAACTGGTTAATTTTATTTGACCTGCCGACAGACGCTCAAAAACTTTAGATAATACTGGAGTTATGGAAATTGGGCCGTAATCGGCAAGAATATAGCTACCACAGCCACAATCACCTACTGCTTTGCTAATTTTCAATAAAGTTCTACATTTCCAATTTGACGTCAAGGCAAATAGATCTTCTCGCTAACTTGCGAAAAGTAGCAGATTACTTATGAGTTAAATAATCAGTTTTCAAGTACACGTCAGCCAAAACGATTGTTCATTTCTCTGGTTTAACTAAAGGAGGAATCGTTTAGTCTACATTGAAATAGTGCATTTTTTAATAGTACAGTAGCACAACATTTATGCTCCGGAGCTGTACTAGATAATGTTTTTTTTTTTTTTTCTTGCGTTCAAATTATGTTAACTTAAGAGAGATACAAACTTTAAGCCACGCCTAGTCGTGCATAGTTCCACGTCACACCTTACCAATAAACACTCATTGGAGAGAGAGAGAGAGAGAGAGAGAGAGAGAGAGAGAGAGAGAGAGAGAGAGAGAGAGAGAGAGAGAGAGAGAGAGAGAGAAAGAAATTTATTGATGTCTCAAATTAAATAAATTACCCTTTAATTAACTGATATTAAAATAACCTTTATCAAACCTAGTATTAGTAAAACATGAACTACAGAAAACTAACAAGACAAAACAAGCATTATGAATTCGTAAGCAAATGCCGATGCCTCATTAAGAAATAGAAGACGTTCACTCAGAATATTCCACAATAATTTGATGCCAGCGGCAACGTGTCTTAATGAAGACAGAGGAAACAGGCGTCAAGACGAAATACATAATGACTCACTGTAATTATAAGATTGACATTACAAAATGGGTCTTAATTAATAGGCACAGTGTCAACAACTCCGTCAGCATTAATTAGTGATTAGAGTAAGTACAGTAATTGGATGAGGTAATTTTTCCTCATGGGACGCGACAGGCACTGGTGCTTTTTCGGGGCGAACTTCGATTAACTGAATCGATCATTTAACGAAGCCTTTCGCAAGGGGTCCCTTGTAACACCTGTCACGACACACATATCACGTGAGAGAGAGAGAGAGAGAGAGAGAGAGAGAGAGAGAGAGAGGTGGGGGAGCAGCCTCAATTATCACTCCTTAGTCCCTTTTTGTTTGTACATGTTCTGGGGTTTCTGAAAGAAGCGACTGGGTATTTAACTCTACGGGATTTCTCACATGCAGATGATCTGGCGGTTTCAATAAAAAAAATATTAAGGGTAAGAGTGAAAAGAATATCGTAAATGGGGTGATATAAAGGTAAATGAGGATGAAGATGACGATACAGTATACATGCATGACAGAAAAGGCCTAATTTTGAGACGGCTAAACATTTTTAATACTCGGGATTTACATTAAGGTAGACTAGATGGTTTGAAGTTATGGTTAAAAGTAGAATAACAAACAGCTTAGGGGAAATGAAAGGAGATGGAAAGGGTGGATGGGGTGTGGCAAAATAACTGGAAATGAAGATATATTGTGGCGTTATCAGACCATTAAAATTGAATGGCTTAGAATTATGGGCATTATAAAGTAAGGAAGAAGAAAAAGTGGGCTGAGTTCAGTTCAGAATACCTCTCTGTGCAAGGGACTGGCGAATGAAGAAATTACACTGAATGCATTTATTAGTTAAGTAAGTAACAATTTACACTATCAATAACAAATAAGCATAATATTTGATTTTTATTATCAATAAAACTTAATCTGCCTATTGAACCATCTGTGTATTTCCACTCGCAACCACATGATGTAGTTTCACTACAACATATGCATTTTTCCTTTGCCTACTCATACACCGAATAGTCTGGCCTATTCTTTCCACATTCTCTTCTGTCCTCATTCACCTGACAACAATGAGATTACCAAACAATTCTTCTTCGCTCAAGGGGTTAACTACTGCACTGTAATTGTTCAGTGGCCATTTTCCTCTTGATAAGAGTTTAAGAGACTCTAGCTTTGGTAAGCAGCTCTTCTAGGAGGACTCTCCAAAATCGAAGCATTGTTCTCAAGTCTTGGGTAGTGCCATAGCCTATGTAGCATGGTCTTCCACTTTCTTGACGTACAGATCTCTTACTTGAGGGGACATTCGGGCACACTATTCTATCTTGTTTCTCTTCCTTTTTTTTTTTATAAATCTTTTTATAGTTTATTTATGAAAGATCTATTTTAATGTTGTTACTGTTTTTAAAATATCTTATTTCAATTGTTAATTGCTTCGCTTTCAGTTTATTTATTTCCTTGTTTCCTATCCTCACAGGGCTATTTTTCCCTGTTGGAGCCATTGGGCCTATAGCATCCTGCTTTGCCAACTAAGGTAGTAGCTAGCTAGCTAATAATAATAATAATAATAACAAGGACATGGTCCTCGTAGAGGACATACCTCCGCCAAGGTGAACTTGACCTTCACGTGACCTTGACCTTCAGGTGACCTTGACCTTCACGTGACCTTGACCTTCACGTGACCTTGACCTTCAAGTGACCTGCTTGACTTTTGACCTTCAAGTGATCTTTGTTCATTTGCCACTGATACTTAATATGACATTGATATAATGCACCAATATGACCTTGACCTTTGACCTTTATAAATTTGAACATCACCCATGGGTTGCGCCTGGACTAGGACTTCCCTGTTGGCTTATGCAAAAGTCAGTGCTTTATTTCTGTCTCTTGATATGGCCACTTATGTCATAGTGACACCAGTGACCCCTGTGACCTTGACCTTGGGGTGACCTTGACCAAAATTTAATCAGTTCTTCCATACACATTGGGGAACTACTTGGCCAAGTTTGAAGTGATTCCGTGTAGAAATGTGGCCTCTACGTTGTCCACAGACAGACAGACAAACAAACAAACAAACAAACAAACAAACCGAACCGAAAACAATACCTCCTGGCGGAGGTAATAATAATAATAATAATAATAGGCTAATAATAATAATAATAATAATAATAATAATAATAATAATAATAATAGGCTAATAATAATAATAATAATAATAATAATAATAATAATAATAATAATAATAATAATAATAATAATAATAAAAAAGTTTTATTACAATTTCACCCGGCTCACGAATTCATTCTTTTATAAACTAAATTACCATATTACGACCCACCAACTTCATGTATAATTATGAAATATGAAATTCCCACTACTTCGACTTACGACGACACTTTCAAGACACGAGTGAAAACTCTAGTCACCCGATGGATGCAAACACGCCAATCCTCGTATAGATCGAGCTGCTACGAGCTACACACTCGAAGCGAAGGACGAAACCGTTGCTAAAGCAACAAGTACTCCACTTGGTCACTCCCCGTGGACCCGTTGACGTCCGGGTCATAATGGGACGATTTGGGTTAAACTGATATCAGAATTGTTTTGGAGTGATGGCGAGCTCGCGAAACTAACTTTTAGAATCTATTTATTATTATTATTATTATTATTATTATTATTATTATTATTATTATCATTATTATTATTATTGTATTGAATTTTACATTATTCATATAAACACGGAGTGCTTTTGTAGCTTATTGTATAAGGTGGCAAACACACACATATATTATTATTATTATTATTATTACTATTATCATTATTATTATTATTATTATTATTATTATTATTATATTAAATTTTACATTATTCATATAAACATGGAGTGCTTTAATAGCTTATTGTATAAGGAGGCAAACAAACACATATCATTATTATTATTATTATTATTATTATTATTATTACTATTATTAGCTAAGCTACAAGTTGGAAAAGCAGGATGCTATATGCCCTATCGCCCCAAAAGGGAAAATAGCCCAGTGAGGAAAGGAAATAAAGAAATGAATAAACTATATGAAAAGTAATGAACAAAACAAAATATTTTAAGAACTGTAATAACATTCAAACAGATCTTTCATATATAAACTATAAAAACAGACTTATGTCAGCCTGTTCAACAAAAAAACATTCGCTGCAAGTTTGAACTTTTAAAGTTCTATCAATTCAACTACCCGATTAGTAAGATCATTCCACCACTTGGTCACAGCTGGAATACAACTTCTAGAATACTGTGTAGTATTGAGCCTCACGATGGAGAAGATATGACAATTTGAATTAACATATACCTGTGCATGTATCTATAAATGATTAAACATTACATGATTGTCTGCTGAAAAGTATGTATTCTACTTCTGTAAGGTGAGGTAGGAGTATGTGATCTATTATTATTATTATTATTATTATTATTATTATTATTATTATTATTACTTGCTAAACTACAACCCTAGTTGGAAAAGCAGGATGCTATATAGCCCAGAGGGTCCAACAGGGAAAATAACAGTAGTGTCGTCACAACGTTTATGGTCAGAGGAGGATGTTAGTGAGGGAAGTTCCTTAGGTCTCTCAGTCTCTCCCCTTACCTAATATCTCCTCTCCTTTTTATATTCCTCATTTCTGATTTCTTTCCTTCCAGACTAACCCTCTTCCCTTAACTATTCCTTTCTTCTTACTTTCTTTTAACATCTCCACTCTCATTCGCCATCTCTCTTATTAAGGTCATTCCTTTTAATCAGTTCCCCTTTTCTCCTCTGCTATTCTGTCTACCCTTAATGAAATGAAGACGCATTTTTCTTACACGTCAAAAATATTTCTTTTCTACTTGTCAGTCAGATAAAAATAACAACAAAAACAACAATAATAATAATATTATTAATAATAATAATAGTAATAATAATAATAACAATTCTAATGATAATAGCAAAAATAATAACAATAATAATAATAATAATAATAATAATAAAAATAATAAAAATGATAATAATAATAATAATAATAATAATAATAATAATAATAATAATAATAATAATAATAATTTGGCCTACTGTGTTAATTGAGATTTTCACCGTTGTATATTTGGTTCAGTGATCTGTACATTTATTCTGCACACATCTTCAGTTATTATTATTATTATTATTATTATTATTATTATTATTATTATTATTATTATTATTATTACTTGCTAAGCTACAGTTGGAAAAACAGGACGCTATAAACCCAGGGGCTCCAACAGCGAAAATAGCTCAGTGAGGAAAGGGAACAAGGAAAAATATTTTAAGAGCAACAATATTAAAATAAATATCGCTATAAACTATAAAAACTTTAACCAAACAAGAGGAGGGGAAATAAGATATAAGATAGAACAGTGTGCCCGAGTGTACCCTCAAGCAAGAGAACTCTAACCCAAGACAGTGGAAGACCATGGTACAGAGGCTATGGCACTACCCACGATTAGAGAACAACGGTTTTATTTTGGAGTGTCCTTCTCCTAGAAGAGCTGCTTACCATAGCTAAAGAGTCTCTTCTACCCTTACAAAGAGGAAAGTGGCCATTGAACAATTACAGTGCAGTAAGAAGAATTATTTGGTAATCTCAGTGTTGTCAGGTGTATGATGACAGAGGAGAATATGTAAAGAATAGGATAGACTATTCGGTGTGTGTGTGTGTAGGCAAAGGG
>NC_090759.1:65534860-65562360 GCF_036898095.1 Palaemon carinicauda
TAAAAAACAAACATAAAAATTAATTTTTTATAAGTTTATAATAAATGGAAAGTTAATCGAAGAGGCCTATAAAGGCGGAGAGATATAAAATAAATAGATTTATAACTTGTTAAGCAAAATTACCAAAAACCTAAACACACTTCCGTCTAAGGGAAGGGTCGGTCATTTAAAATGAAAGAGTCCATACTCTCTTCGTCACCAACACTTCCGTCCAAGGGAAGGGTCAGCCATTTAAAAGTGAAAGAGTGTCCATACTCTCTTCGTCACCAACACTTCCGTCTAAGGGAAGGGTCGGCCATTTAAAAGTGAAAGAGAGTCCATACTCTCTTTGTCACCATAATTAAATCTATCCAAAACGAGTTCAAGTTTTGAAATGAAGATAAAACCCCTGCATAGCGAAAGCTCAAAACTGGAATAGTGTACTTCACCAAATCGTTGTGAAAACAAATCCAGTTAGGGACGGCGTATTTAGTAGGTCTTGCCTGTGGCACGACAGAGGAAAAATTGAGTTCTTGTTGACAAGAAGTACTTGAGTACCTGCTCACAGATGGCGCTGTTGTGTACACCCCCACCTGGATAGCGATCGCTGGCGTATCCCGACCGTAGATTTCTGTCGGGGCAACGGAGTTGACAGCTACATGATCATCGGGTAAGATTAATATTGAAAAATAACATTTTTCAATATTTAACTTAGCCAGTGATTCTATAGCTGATTCACACCCAGGGGGGTGGGTAGAGACCAGCAATATATGTTTACACTTTTATGAGCTAAGAGTTTTTATTTTCATTTTAGAAGTTATCAAAATAACATAAACAAAATAAATAGGTACCTGGTAAGGAAGTCGACTTGAACAATTACTCTGCCTTTTAAGTACGTCTTCCTTAACGGAGCCTCGCGATCCTCTTAGGATGCTGATCGACCCCTAGGATCTGAAGTATCAAGGGGTTGCAACCCATACAACAGGACCTCATCAAAACCCCTAATCTAGGCGCTCTCAAGAAATGACTTTGACCACCAGCCAAATCAACCAGGATGCGAAAGGCTTCTTAGCCTTCCGGACAACCCAAAAAAACAACAATAAAAACATTTCAAGAGAAAGATTAAAAGGGTATGGAATTAGGGAATTGTAGTGGTTGAGCCCTCACCCACTACTGCACTCGCTGCTACGAATGGTCCCAGTGTGTAGCAGTTCTTGTAAAGAGATTGGACATCTTTCAAGTAAAATGACGCGAACACTGACTTGCTTCTCCAATAGGTTGCGTCCATTATACTTTGCAGAGATATATTTTGCTTAAAGGCCACGGAAGTTGATACAGCTCTAACTTCGTGCGTCTTCACCTTAAGCAAAGTTCGGTCTTCCTCACGCAGATGTGAATGAGCTTCTCGTATTAACAATCTGATAAAGTCTGACCAAGCATTCTTTGACATAGGCAAGGATGGTTTCTTAACTGAACACCATAAAGCTTCAGATTGGCCTTGTAAAGGTTTAGTACGCTTTAAATAGAACTTAAGAGCTCTAACAGGGCATAAGACTCTTACTAGTTCATTGCCTACGATCTCCGATAAGCTGGGGATATCGAAAGATTTAGGCCAAGGCCGAGAAGGCAGCTCATTTTTGGCTAGAAAACCAAGCTGTAGCGAACAAGTGGCTTTTTCTGACGAAAATCCGATGTTCTTGCTGAAGGCATGAATCTCACTGACTCTTTTAGCCGAGGCTAAGCATACCAGGAAAAGAGTCTTAAGAGTGAGATCTTTCATGGAGGCTGATTGTAACGGCTCCAACCTGTCTGACATGAAGAATCTTAGTACCACGTCTAAATTCCATCCAGGGGTAGCCAAACGACGCTCTTTGGTGGTCTCAAAAGACTTAAGGAGGTCTTGCAGATCTTTATGTTTGGAAAGATCTAAGCCTCTATGCCGGAAGACCGATGCCAACATGCTTCTGTAGCCCTTGATAGTGGGAGCTGAAAGGGATCGTCCTTTTCTCAGGTATAAGAGAAAAACAGCTATTTGAGCTACAGAGGTACTGGTCGAGGATACAGAAACTGACTTGCACCAGTCTCGGAAGACTTCCCACTTCTATTGGTAGACTCTAATGGAAGACGCTCTCCTTGCTCTAGCAATCGCACTGGCTGCTTCCTTCAAAAAGCCTCTAGCTCTCGAGAGTCTTTCGATAGTCTGAAGGCAGTCAGACGAAGAGCGTGGAGGCTTTGGAGTACCTTCTTTACGTGTGGCTGACGTAGAAGGTCTACCCTTAGAGGAAGACTACTGGGAACGTCTACTAACCATCGAAGTATCTCGGTGAAACATTCTCTCGCGGGCCAGAGGGAAGCAACTAACGTCAACCTTGTCCCTTCGTGAGAGGCGAACTTCTGCAGTACCTTGTTGACAATCTTGAACGGTGGGAATGCGTAGAGATCCAGATGTGACCAATCTAGGAGGAAAGCATCTATATGTATTGCTGCTGGGTCCGGGACTGGAGAGCAATAGATTGGAAGCCTCTTGGTCAGCGAGGTTGCAAAGAGATCTATGGATGGTTTTACCCCAAGTGGCCCAAAGTCTCTTGCACACATCCTTGTGGAGGGTCCATTCGGTTGGAATTACTTGCCCTTTCCGACTGAGACAATCTGCTATGACGTTCAAGTCGCCTTGGATGAACCTCGTTACTAGGGAGATGTCTTGACCTTTTGACCAGATGAGCAGGTCCCTTGCGATCTCGTACAACGTCAGTGAGTGGGTACCTCCTTGTTTGGAGATGTACGCCAAGGCCGTGGTGATGTCCGAGTTAACTTCCACCACTTTGCCTCGAAGGAGAGATTTGAAGCTTTTCAAGGCCAGATGTACTGCCAACAGCTCCTTGCAGTTGATATGCATGCTCCTCTGACTCGAGTTCCACAGTCCTGAGCATTCCCGACCGTCTAGTGTCGCGCCCCAGCCCACGTCCGATGCGTCCGAGAAGAGAACGTGGTTGGGAGTCTGAACAGCCAGGGGAAGACCCTCTCTTAGGTTGATATTGTCCTTCCACCAAGTCAGACAAGACTTTATCTTTTCGGAAACCGGGATCGAGACTGCTTCTAGCGTCTTGTCCTTTTTCCAGTGAAAAGCTAGATGGTATTGAAGAGGACGGAGGTGTAGTCTTCCTAGTGACACAAATTGTTCCACGGATGACAGCGTCCCTACCAGACTCATCCACAGCCTGACTGAGCAGCGTTCCTTCTTCAGCATCTTCTGGATGGATAGCAGGGCTTGATCTATTCTGGGGGCTGATCGTCTAGTTGTTCAGCAACGTCCTCATCAGAGGGTTCCTCATCCGAAAACTGATGAGGAAACGGCAACGGAGTGGGCAACGTCTGGCTCGCTGAGTCCGGTCGCACTGGTGCATGCGTGACGGAGCCGGACGCAACATCATGGAACTGCTGCACAGTCTGTGAACTGTCAACAACCATGGGTGCGCGAGGAAGCACAGCGTCAACCCGAGACTGTCTAGACCGTCTGGGTTGTGCAGTCAACACCCTAGCGGGTTGCTGAGGTTGACGCACTGCGTCAAAACAAGTCACCTCTGCTGGTTGTTGAACGTCCTGAACGTCAACAACCACCTCCGAGCGTCGCTTAACGTCAACGTGCGGCTGGCAACCCACACTGGGTCGCATCGGTGGAGGAACCACCTCAACTGGCAGACGCGAGTAGGTTACCTCAGCGTCAACAGGGCGCACAACCGACCGGTTGGAAGGTTGTTGGCCAGAAGGTTCGGTAGCAACCTTCTCCGCATTAAAGTCCTCTATCCAGGACGCAAGCTTGGACTGCATGTCTTGCAGCAAAGCCCATTTAGGGTCTACGGGAGCAGGTGCGGCAACAGACGGGGTTAGCGACTGAGGAGGTACCGCTTACCATCCCTGAAAGCCTTGTTATGCATGACATAATAGTACAGCAAAACTTCAAAGGCTCGAAAACAGCTGTGAAGTTGACCTGTAAACTTGGAGCGTCTCCTGGCCAGGCGCCAGGGAGAGTCTACGAGAATTGGGAAGTCTATCTGGGCAGAGGCATGAACTCCCAAGCCGAGAACTTCTCTCGTGTCATATCAGACTCTCGCTCTATAAACCAGTTTAAAAGAAGGGAAAGCAAAGTCTGTATCCCCCAAACTCCTGGTGAAAAACCAGTCGCCTAGCCAACATAAAGCTCTCTAGGAGAGCGAGAGAGCACTAGCTTAAAAACAACGGCTTCGAAGTAGCTAGGCCTAGTGTAAGCTCTGACGTTTAGGCGAACGAGGAGCAGCAGTTACAAAAAGATCCGGACAAAGATCCTTAAAAAAAATCATCATGATTTAATTAAAGTCCATAGGGGGCTAAGCAGCTTTAGGCTCCTCTCCATCTGACAGAGTCCTCAAGGAAATATCAGTAGGAGGGGGAACAGCAACTTCCTCATCTACAGGAACCTTGTCCGATAAAAGCTGGGTCTCAAGCAAGGGAGAGACCTACCGTGGTGGCAATGCTTTACAAGCAGAGTCCACACTCACTGGTGCATGAGTAGCGGACCAGAACGCAACGTCATGTAACTGCTTGACAGTCTGTGAACTGTCAACAACTGAACTGTCAAACACAACAGGTGCGTGAGGACGCACAGCGTCCACTCGAGACTGCTTTGACTGCCTAGACTGAGCAGTCAAAACAACTCTAGAATGCGGAGGTTGACGCACTACGTCAAAACAAGTCAACTCCGATTGTTAGTGAACGTCTTGAACGTCAACAGGAGCATCAGCAAGTGGCCTATCGTCCAAATGCGGCTGAAAAACCACACGAGACCGCATCGAGTGTGGTTCTCAACAACCTGACTGACGTGACTAAGCTACGCCAACGTCAACAGTAAGCACAAAGGAACGTTAGGTTGGCTGAAAGCCAGGATATCGATGAGATAAACGGCTAGACTCAACGGACTAAACGGCAGAATAGTCTTCCATAAGGGAGGCAAGCATATACTGCATGTCTTGCCATACAACCCATTAAGGATCAACGGAAATGGTTGTGGTAAGAGACGAGGGTAACGTCTGTGACCGCAACACTTTGCCAACAAAAAAAGACTCTCGGAGTCTGTGTTACGCTTTTGTTAGGCGGCGAGCAGTTATCCGATGACTGCATAGGGTCAGAACTGTCCTAATGGTTGTAACCAGGACGCTGGACCTGTCCTGAAAGGACTGACTTTCGCTTAAGGGCTTCGAAACCTTGACAGGTTTCTTATGCGAAAAGCCTTCGGATGACGAGGAGAAACAACGTCTCTCTCGTCTTATGGTAGGGGAGATCTTGGTAAGATACACCCGATACCATAGAGGGAAAACGTCTGTTCGTTGATCAAGGCCTCTCGAACCCATAAGTCGTTTGACATTACTTCTCCCCTGGGCTTGGGAGCATGCAAGAGGTCCCGGACTAGGTGAACGACAGGCACGAACAGACGAACCCTCGGACGCAACACTGTAACACTTTTACGCATATCACTTTATCACTTCGATTTTCTGTTTTGCACTTATTTCACTGAAATCGAAACTTTTACTGATTTCTACCTGAAACACGCAATTCTACCCTTCATCAAAAGGTAGTAATTGCGAAATCAGTCGTATAATGCAAGCTCATTAATACCAGCAAAAAACAGAAAACATATTTTACATTTAAAAATCAGTGGCTGGGAAAGAGACTAAACACTAGTTCATATAACTACGTTTTCAATCTCTCACCGCACATAGCCTGGGGACGAGAATAAAAAACTAAAAACGTTTTATCCTTCCTCCCCGTACAGCGATTAGGGACGAGAGTAACTCGAGAACAACGTTACCCGCTTGAACGGAACGTTTTCTCTCCTCTCTCCCTCCGTCTCTATCTCTCTCTCTCTTTCTCTCTTGATTTCGCACCTAAGAGAAGAGCCCAATTATATTTCGTCAAAAAATGTTATTTTCCTTAGTAAAATAAATTTTTGAATATACTTACCCGATTATCATGTAGCTGTCAACTCTGTTGCCCGACAGAAATCTAAGGTCGGGATACGCCAGCGATCGCTATACAGGTGGGGGTGTACACAACAGCGCCATCTGTGAGCAGGTACTCAAGTACTTCTTGTCAACAAGAACTCAATTTTCTCCTCGGTCCACTGGTTCTCTATGGGGAGGAAGGGAGGGTCCTTAAATTCATGATCATAGGGTAAGTATATTCAAAAATTTATTTTACTAAGGAAAATAACATTTTTCAATATTAATCTTACCCGATGATCATGTAGCTGATTCACACCCAGGGTGGTGGGTGGAGACCAGCATACATGTTAACATTAGAAGCTAAGTATCCCGTATTTCATTTTAGCAGTTATTCAAAATAACAAGCATAAAATAAATAAGTACCTGGTAAGGAAGACGACTTGAACAATTACTCTGTCTTTTTAAGTACGTCTTCCTTACTGTGCCTCGCGATCCTCATAGGATGCTGAGCGACTCCTAGGAGCTGAAGTATGAAGGGTTGCAACCCATACTAAAGGTCCTCATCAAAACCTCTAATCTAGGCGCTTCTCAAGAAATGATTTTGACCACCCGCCAAATCAAGTAGGATGCGAAAGGCTTCTTAGCCTTCCGGACAACCCAAAAATATTTCATGCGAAAGGCTTCTTAGCCTTCCGGACAACCCAAAAATATTTCAAGAGAAAGATTAAAAAGGTTCTGGAATTAGGGAATTGTAGTGGTGGAGCCCCCACCACTACTGCACTCGTTGCTACGAATGGTCCCAGAGTGTAGCAGTTCTCGTAAAGAGACTGGACATTCTAAAGATAAAAGACGCGAACACTGATTAGCTTTTCCAAAAGGTTGCGTCGAATATATTTTGCAGAGATCTATTTTGTTTAAAGGTCACGGAAGTTGTGACAGCTCTAACTTCGTGTGTCCTTGCCTTCAGCAAAGCTTGGTCTTCCTCATTCAGAAGGGAATGAGCTTCTCGTATTAACAGTCTGAAAATAATAGGATAAAGAATTCTCTGACATAGGCAAAGATGAATTCTTAACTGAACACCATAAAGCTTCAGACGGGCCTCGTAAAGGTTTTTTAAAAAAGAACTTAAGAGCTCTTACAGGACATAATACTCTTTCTAGTTCATTTCCAACCATACGATAAGTTTGGAATATCGAACGATATTGGTCAAGGCCGAGAAGGCAGCTCGTGTTTGGCTAGAAAACCAAGATGTAGAACATGTAGCCGTTTCGGATGAAAATCCGATGTTCTTGCTGAAGGCATGAATCTCACTGACTCTTTTAGCTGTGGTTAAGCATATCAGGAAAAGAGTCTTAAAGGTGAGATCTTTCAGGGAGGCTGATTGAAGTGGTTCGAACCTGTCTAACATAAGGAATCTTAGAACCATGTCTAAATTCCAACCAGGTGTAACCAAACGACGCTCCTTCGTGGTCTCAAAAGACTTAAGGAGGTCCTGTAGATCTTTATTGTTGGAAAGATCTAAGCCTCTGTGACGGAAGACTGATGCCAACATGCTTCTGTAACCCTTGATAGTGGGAGCTGAAAGAGATCGCTCTTTCCTCAGAAAAGAGGAAGTCAGCTATTTGAGTTACAGAGGTACTGGTCGAGGATACGGATACTGACTTGCACCAGTTTCGGAAGATTTCTCACTTCGATTGGTAGACTCTAAGGGTGGATGTTCTCCTTGCTCTAACAATCGCTCTGGTTGCCTCCTTCGAAAAACCTCTAGTTCTCGAGAGTCTTTCGATACTCTGAAGGCAGTGAGACGAAGAGCGTGGAGGCCTTGGAGTACCTTCTTACGCGTGGCAGACGTAGCAGGTCCACCCTTAGAGGAAGAGTTCTGGGAACGTCTACTAGCCATCGAAGTACCTCGGTAAGTTATTCTCTCGCGGGCCAGAGGGAAGCAACTAGTGTCAACTTTGTCCCATCGTGAGAGGCGAACTTCTGCAGTACCTTGTTGACAATCTAGAACGGAGGGAATCCATATAGATCTAGATGAGACTAATCTAGTAGAAAGGCATCTAAAAGAACCACTGCTGGGTCAGGGATAGGTGAGCAAAGTATTGAGAGCCTCTTGGACATCGAGGTTGCGAAGAGATCTATGGTTGGCTGGCCCCGGGTGACCCAAAGTCTCTTGCATACATCTTTGTGGAGGGTCCAATATGTTGGAATTATTGTCCCTTCCTACTGAGACAAACTGCTAAGACATTCAAGTTGCCTTGGAAGAAACTTGTAACTAGTGAAAAGTCTAGATCTGTTGAACAGGAGAGGAGGTCACTTGCGAACTCGCACCATGTCAGAGAGTAGGTCCCTCCTTGCTAGGAGATGAACATCAAAGCAGGGAGAAGTCCGTGTTCACCTCCACTACTTTGCCTTGAAGGAGAGACCTGAAGCTTTTCCAGGTCAGACGTACTGCCAGAAGCTTCTTGCAGTTAAAATGCATTGTCCTTCGACTCGAGTTCCATAATCCCGAGCATTCCCTACCGCCTAAGGTCGCACCCCAGCCTACGTCCGATGCGTCTGAGAAGAGAACGTGGTTGGGAGTCTGAACAGTCAGGGGAAGACCCTATAAAAGGTTGATAAAGTCCTTTCATCAAGTCAGACCAGACTTATCTTCCGGAAACCGGGATCGAGACCGCTTCTAGCGTCTTGTCCTTTTCCAGTGAAGAGCTAGATGAAACCGAAGAGGACGGAGGTGTAGTCTTCCAAGTGACACCAATTGAACCACGGATGACAGGTCCTAACCAGACTCATCCACAGCCTGACAGGGCCGTGTTCCTTCTTCAGCATCTTCTGGATGGATAGCAGGGCTGGGGGTTGATCGTCTTGTTCAGCCATGTCCTCATCAGAGGGTTCCTCATCCGAAACTGATGAGGAAACGGCAACGGAGCAGGCAACGTCTGACTCGCTGAATCCGGTCGCACTGGTGGATGCGTGACGGAGCCGGACACAAGATCATGGTACTGCTGCACAGTCTGTGAACTGTCAACCATGGGGAAGCGAGGAAGTACAGCGACAACCCGAAACTGTCTAGACTGTCTGGGTAGTGCAGACAACCCCTTATCGGGTTGCTGAGGTTGCCGCACTGCGTCACAACAAGTCACCTCTGCTGGTTGTTGAACGTCTTCCCAGTGACACACTGAACGTCCACAACCACCTCCGAGAGTAGCTTAACGTCAACGTGCGACTGGCAACCCACACTGGGTCGCACTGGTGGAGGAACCATCTCAACTGGCGGACGTGAGTAGGATACCTCAGCGTCAACAGGGCGTACAACCAACCGGTAGGAAGGTTGTTGGCAAGAAGGTTCTTCTCCGTAAAAAATCCTCTATCAAGGACTAAGCTTGGACTGCATGTCTTGCAACAAAGCCCAAGGTCTATGGGAGCAGGTGTGGCAACAGACGGGGTTAGCGACTGAAGCGGAACCATTTACCCTCCCTGGAAGCATGTTATGCTTTAATTAAAGTCCATAGGAGGCTAAGCAGCTTAAGGCTCCTCTCCAAATGACAGAGTCCTCAAGGGAATATCAGAAGGAGGGAGAACAGTACTTTCTCATCTACAGGAACCATATCCGAGAAAAGCTAGGTTATCTCAGTGAGGGTTTCACTGGTGCATAAGCAGCAGACCAGAAGGCAACGTTATGAAACTGCTTGACAGTCTGTGAACTGTCAAAAACTGAACTGTCAACCCCAACAGGTGCGTGAGGACATACAGCACTGGTGTATTAGTAGCACACCAGAAGGCAATGTCATGTAACTGTTTGACAGTCTGTGAGTTGGCAACAACCAAAGCTGTGTGGGGAAGCCTCAACTCCTGACTGACTAGTTTGCTGCGGGTGAGTGGCGGTAACCACAGTGTGTTGCTGAGGCTGACACACCGTGTCAAAACACGGCAGCTTGTGGTAGCTCACGCACGGCAACGGAGTGCTCCGTGTGTCTGTGGGAGTCAGCATGCGTCTGGCAGGGTCGACTGCGCATGGGTGGAGGAGCTCTCACAACAAGAGTGTGGGAGCAGGAAGCCATGCCGGGCGCACAACCGTGGCAGGCTGTAGGCCAACGGGTGCATCGTCAACCTTCTCCGCAGTCGGAGAGTGGGAGCTGGCAACAACAAAAGCGGAGTGCTGGTGCGTGGGAGGGACTGCCGTGGGTAGCGGAGCATGCCGCATTGTGGCAAAACACGGCAGCTTGACAGCACCTTCCCACTGCTGATGCGGTAGCTCACGCATGTCAACGGAGGGTGCAGCATGAACATACGTCTGGCAGGGTCGACTGCGCATCGGTGGTGGAGCTCTCACAGGTGGAGTGTGGGAGCAGGCAGCCGCAGTATCTGCTGAGCGCACAACCGTGGCAGGTTGTAGGTTAACAGGTGCAGTGTCAACCTTCTCAGCACGATACTCCTGCATGAAGGAAGCAAGCTGAGACTGCATATCTGCAGCATGGACCACTAGGGTCTAAAAAGACGGCAACAAACGGAGCTACTGTCCGTTGAGACTGAGGGTCTAAAACAGCTGGTGCGGCAACAGACGGAGTTACTGCCTGTTGCGGTACCACCTTGCCTCTCTCGGAAGGTGTGCAGTCGTCGAAGACTGCAACGAGTCCGAACTGACCCAGTGGCTACACCTAGGCCGTTGGACTTGCGCGGAAGGGACCGACTTGCACTTAAAAGCTGCAAGATTTGGTCCATGGTTTCTGCGAGAAACCTCTTCCGCAGACGAGGAATAAATGGGCTCTCTCGTCTTTGTGTGGGTGGGGTGATCACGTCGGCAACGTGTGTAGATACACCCGAAACCACGGAGGGAAACGTCTGTTCGTCGATCAAGGCCTGTGGAACCCATAAGTCCTTCGACATTACTTCTCCCCTGGGCTTGGGAGCTTGTAAGAGGTATCGGACTAGGTGAACAACTGGCACGAACAGACGAACCCTCGAACGCAACACTGTAACACTTTGCGCATATCACTTTATCACTTTTGATTTTCTGTTTGCACTTATTTCACTGAAATCGAAACTTTAAGTGATTTGTACCTGAAACACGCAATCCTATCCTTCATTAAAAGGTAGTAATTGCGAAAACAGTTTTACAATGCAACAGAAAAACATAATGAAAGATAAAGAATTCAGTGGCTGGAAAAGAGACTAAACACTAGATCAAATAAACTACGTTTAAAATCTCTCACCGCATAAAGCCTGGGAACAAGAATAAAACTCTAGAAACGTTTTACCTTCTTCCCCTATAGCGACTAGGGAGAAGAGTAAAAAACGAGAACAACGTTACCCGCTTGAACGAAACGTTTATTCTCCTCTCTCTCCCTCCGTCTCTATCTCTCTCTCTTGACTTAGAACCTGAGAGGAGAGCCCAATTATATATCGTTAAAACATATTATTTGTTAAAGGAAAAAACTGAAAGGTTTCCCAAATAAAAAGTTCCTTTATTAGAATTAAAACCATTTAAGCTAGGAAAGAATGAACGAAACACTAGAATCGGTTTACTCTTACTGCAACGTGAAACCGTGAAATACTCTCTCTCTATCGTAACGATAGAGCGCATGTTGAACGTTCTGAACGTCAACAACTGCGGAGACTAAACTAAACGTTAGTTCATCTTTGAAAACAGTACGAGACTATCAAAGAAATTCTTTCAAAAACATTAAAATTAAAAAAGTATAAATTCTTAAAAGGAAATACGATATGACGGGCTCAATGTTAATTAACTTCGGTTCCAAGTAAGGACCGCCTACTAATAGGAAAGGTCGCATATAAACAAACATAAAAATTAATTTTTTATAAGTTTATAATAAATGGAAAGTTAATCGAAGAGGCCTATAAAGGCGGAGAGATATAAAATAAATAGATTTATAACTTGTTAAGCAAAATTACCAAAAACCTAAACACACTTCCGTCTAAGGGAAGGGTCGGTCATTTAAAATGAAAGAGTCCATACTCTCTTCGTCACCAACACTTCCGTCCAAGGGAAGGGTCAGCCATTTAAAAGTGAAAGAGTGTCCATACTCTCTTCGTCACCAACACTTCCGTCTAAGGGAAGGGTCGGCCATTTAAAAGTGAAAGAGAGTCCATACTCTCTTTGTCACCATAATTAAATCTATCCAAAACGAGTTCAAGTTTTGAAATGAAGATAAAACCCCTGCATAGCGAAAGCTCAAAACTGGAATAGTGTACTTCACCAAATCGTTGTGAAAACAAATCCAGTTAGGGACGGCGTATTTAGTAGGTCTTGCCTGTGGCACGACAGAGGAAAAATTGAGTTCTTGTTGACAAGAAGTACTTGAGTACCTGCTCACAGATGGCGCTGTTGTGTACACCCCCACCTGAATAGCGATCGCTGGCGTATCCCGACCTTAGATTTCTGTCGGGCAACAGAGTTGACAGCTACATGATCATCGGGTAAGATTAATATTGAAAAAACATGTTATTTGACTAAAGGAAAAAACTGAAAGGTTTTTCAAATAAAAAGTTCCTTTAAAATAGAATTTAAAACATTTAAGCTAAGAAAGAATGAACAAAACGTCAGAATCGATTTACTCTTACTGCAAAGTGAAACCGTGATACACTCTCTCTCTATCGTAACGATAGAGCGCATGTTGAACGTCCTGAACGTCAACAACTGCGTAGCATAAAAAAACTAAACGTTAGTTCATCTTTGAAAACAGTACGAAGACTATCAAAGAAATTCTTTCATAAAATATTACATTTAAAAAGTTTTAAATCCTTAGCTCTTTAAAAGCTATTTACGATATAAAGGGCTCAACGTTGATTAACTTCGGTTTCCAAGTTAGGACCGCCTACTCCCAGGAAAGGTCGCATATAAACAAAACATTAAAATTTATTTTTATATGTTTATAATAAATGGAAAGTTAATCGAAGAGGCCTAATAAAGGCGGAGAGATATAAAATATAAAGATCTATAACGTGATAAGATAATTACTAAAAGCCTAAACACACTTCCGTCTAAGGGAAGGGTCGGCCATTTAAAAGTGAAAGAAAGTCCATACTCTCTTTGTCACCATAATTAAATCTATCCAAAACGAGTTCAAGATTTAAGATGAAGATAAAACACCTGCATAGCGAAAGCTCAAAACTAGAATATAGTACTTCACCAAATAGATGTGAAAAACTCCAGTTTAGCAACAGCGAGTAAGTACGTCTTGTCGATAGCTCGACAGAGAGAAAATTGAGTCTTTGTTTACATTGAGTACTGGGTATCTGGACGACAGATGGCGCTGTTGGGCACACCCGCAACCTGTATAGCGATCGCTGGCGAGTTTTTACCGTAGAGTTGTCTGTCGGGCAACAGAGTTGCAGCTATATAATCACCGGCTAAGTTAAATATTGAAAAATATTCATTTAATAAGTTTTAAATCATTAGCTCTTTAAAAGCTATTTACGATTGAAAGGGCTCAACGTTGTTTAACTTCGGTTTCCAAGTTAGGACCGCCTACTCTCAGGAAAGGTCGCATATAAACAAATCATTAAAATTTATTTTGATGTTTATTATAAATGGAAAGCTAATCGAAGAGGCCTAATAAAGGCGGTTGATATAAAATATATAGAGGAAAATCTATAATTAATTTATAACGTGATAAGATAATTGCTAAAAGCCTAAACACACTTCCGTACTGAGGGAAGGGTCGGCCATTTAAAAGTCAAGGAAAGTCCAAAAAACAATCCAAAGTCATCAAAAATTAAATCTATCCCAAAAACGAGTTCAAGATTTAAGTTGGATAAAACACCTGTACTGCAAAAGCTCAAACCAAAATGAAGTACTTCACCAAATATGTTAAGAAAACTCCAGGTTCTACAGCGAGTATGAATACGTCTTGTCGTCAACGTCGACAGAGAAGAATTGAAGGTTTTGTTTACATACAAGAGTGGTATCTGGCCGACAGTTGGCGCTGGTGGGCACACCCGCAACCTTCATAGCGATCGCTCGCGAGTTTTTTGAGTGTGTTTTCTGTCGAGCCGCAGAGTTGCAGCTATTATATATTCACCGGCTAAGTTAAATATTTAAAAACAATACACACATGAGGAGCTGTCATTCATGGGAGAAGGGGGAACTTCATTTAAAAGTTACGAATGACATGAATTATATAAACCTTTGTTTCACCATAATCCCATAACTTTTACACAGCCTTATCATGCATCACATGAAAATCCTACCAACCTTATTTAAAAAAAGGAAAAGCTCTGTTCCTCCCATTGAGGAAGCAATGGTCATTTAGTCCCCGCTAATAGCTAGATATGCAAACTTATTTATAGCCCAATTCATCCCTGACTGTTTTTGAACTTTTAATTCATCGACTGACATTCATGAGAGTTCCAACACATGAAACCAGTCTTATTAGCTTCCATTTATTCTAAAATAATACTTTTATGATGGTTCTTCCATGTTTATTCATCTTGCTGCTGATTACAGAATAAATTCTTCATAAGTTTGCTTTATTTTCTATTGCATTTCACTCAAACCAACCAAAAAACTCTTTCTATTTTTTTACAATGAAGTTGACGTGTGAATAGCACATTGGAAACCCATGTGAATAGCCATTTCCTGTAATTAAAAAGAATTTGAAGTTATATAGTTGTACCGTCTATCTGAGGAAAGAACAGTCAGTGATTTGAGCTTTCAGGAAGTGTTGTATACGTTTAGATAACGTGCGGTAAGTGCAAATGGTATTTCTGTTTTCATGGTGGCATCTAGAGGTTTTTAACAGTTTGTAATATTCTACTGAAGAAAAGTACCTCATAAATTTTTGGATACTCTTTGGGTCACTAGGAGTAGAGGCCTTATTAGAGGAGTGAACTTATAATTTTTTTCCAAATTCTCTAATTCTTATTATCAAATTCCTTCTTTGTTTATTACAAAGACCTGATTTTTAGTTGAATGCCAACTTTCCAACACCAGTGTTTCTTTGCAGCATTAGAAAACACATGAATTAAGACAGATAGGTACTAAGAACTGAGAGAACCAGGTTTGCATATCATAAGTTACTAGGAACAACAGACACACTTTATTATTTCTGATCTAGATATTAATCTTTGGCACCGTCGTTCAATTAGTCCATTATGCATGTTGCATAAGATTTTTCATAATTCTGACCATCCTTTACATTCAGATCTTCCATGACAGTTCCATCCTGTTCGTAATACTAGGCATGCAGTTAATTCTAATAGTCAGGGCTTCTCCATCATGAGGCTCAATACTACACAGTATTGTAGTTTTATTCCAGCTGTGACCAAGTTTTGGAGTGATCTTCCTAATTGGGTGGTTGAATCAGTAGAACTTCAAAAGTTCAAACTTGCAGCATATGTTTTTATGTAGAACAGGCTGACATAAGTCTTTTTTTATAGTTTATATATGACATATCTGTTTTGTTGTTGTTACTGTTTTTAAAATATTTTGTTGTTAAGTTTTTCTCATATTATTTATTTATTTCCTTTCCTCACTGGGTTATTTTTCCCTGTTAGAGCCCTTGGGCTTATAGCATCTAGCTTTTCCAACTAGGGCTGAAGCTTGGCTAGTAATAGTAATAACAATAATAATAATAAACTTAACTGGTAGTCACCATGCTTTAATCATCTCTATCACTAACATTGTTTTTACCCCTCACTCTCTCTCTCTACCTCCCTCCCTTGTGATTCCCAGTAGATCTGATATGTGGTGCCACTGGGCAAACCTACCACAAGCCTATAACTCTTAAAAATTTCATGTAATCTATACTACGTGATCCAGGCTCTTCTGCTCGGATTTAGTTTGAGATTTTGAAAAGAAGTAATCTGGTAGAAAATGAAGGATTTAAAAGCTATGTCTTTTCCAGACATGACAGAGGATGTTGAGTTGGTAGCACAATAGTTAGTGATAGAGCCAAGTGAATAGATAACAAAAGAGAAAATGACAGAATCTATACTAGGGCAGTTGGTTAGTGGCATATGGTGAAAAGGGGAAGCCCCTCATCTTTGCACTGCATAGGTACATTGGTATTTAAACAAGTGGATAAGGGATTAAAAGACAGGTCCTTATTTCAAGTTGATTTTTTAAAAGGGGTGGCATATCATATAACATTCTCTCCTACCAGATGTACAACTGCGTGTTAATACGTTTTCTTAATAAACTTATGCTGGCATAAGGATATAAAAAACACCTATCCTAAAAAGTCAACAGTGATACAGCAGACAAGACATCCCAGCAGCCAAAAACCCTCATAAAAGATGTCAATGGGGCAAGGTATACAAATATACCAAATTGGCCAGGAAAACCATACCAATGTACACAGACGAGAGGAACAACACCCACCATATGAAAACTCATACTGTATTCATTATCTACTGGGGAAAACTGGATGTAATCATCAGTTATGAAGGACAGCCATTAGTAAGGAAGTAACACTTCACGCTTTCATGAAAGAAGAAAATTCCTGCCAAAATTATCCTCTCATCCTTATAAAATGTATTTACTAAGGCCACTATTACTCACCTTCTTTTATCTTCATGATTAACATGCTCAGAGGTGGACAATGTCTCCTCAACTTCATCCAGAAGGTCATCCAAATCATCCGCCATTTTATCTCTGAAAAAATAAAAAAATACTCAAAGTCTAATCCACAGCAAGGAAATATTAATTGTACTAAACTAGCTACTCGATACTATTAATAAATTCTGAAAGAACTTAACCATTAATTACAAGAATTCTTATGATTTCTAATTATGTGGCTACATCTTAAGAGTTTATGGTTCAGCAATGAAACTCGCTATCATTTTATTTTAATGGCCTAAATTTCCAGATTATTTATGGTAATATTCTTGCTTTTTCATCATTCACAATACATAGTCAATTGGAACATGCCATAGTGAACAATTAATTGCAACAATCTTTTTATAGAACTGAATACCCATACTGTATATATGAAAAGAAAAAATGCTAATTAAAGTAAAATACATGTAAATTAAACATGCCATAGAGGAAAATTAATAGCAACAATCTTTTATAGAACAAAAACCCATACTGTATATATAATAAAAATGCTAGGAAGTAAAAAAATAAGGTAAAATACATGTAAATTAATAAATAAAAATACTATGCATAGAACCTGATAAATAGATAAGACAAACATATGAAGGCTCCCTTCATCTCCTAGGTTGAGGTAAGGGAGGTCTTGCTAAGGATTTGGGAATGGTAAACAAATTCTTCGGCTCTCTGCACTGAGGCCGAAGTTCCTCCATCGTCATAGGCCTGACGGTCTTTGCTGATCTGCGGGGGAGATGGGACTAAGCAGGAGGAACCACATCGCACGGCGCTGGGAGGCCTGTCTCAATAGAGACTACCTAAACAGGAGTAAGGCGCTTTGGTTGACGCTGAAGCGTCAGTGATGAACGCACACGAGGATGACACGTAGCAGGAAGATGCGTAGGACGAGTAGGTAGAGGCAGAACTGGAGGAGTCGGGAACGGAGACGGCAAGTTAGGAGGACAGTGAGTCGCAGAAGAATGGCGCATAGGAAGAGCTGGAACACGGATGTGTCCTTTGGAAGGACGAACATCCACCGAAGGGCATCGTGTCACAGGAGAGTCCCAGGCCGAAGTCCAGTAGAGTCGTCGGAAGATGGTCCAGGAGCAGGCATGAACTGGGGTTCATTGTGAAGGTCGAGGGTCAGAAGACGACAGACAACGAGTCTCCTCTGCGGAGGAAAGCTTCATTGTTAAAGCTGAAGAGCCAAAGAGGCATCTCCTCACCAGAGGTGAAGGCGCTGACACGATCTGGGGGCCGGTGGATCAGCAAGCTGACCTTCAACAGCAGCAATCCTCCAAAGAGGAGTCTCTATGAGTGGCCCCTCTTGCGAACAAGAGAGTTGATCACTCGCAGGAGACTTGCCTTGGACTTTCCTCCATCCCTGAAGGAAGAGGCAGCTCAGCAAGGGGGGAGCATAGTCTAGGTGAAGAAACAGCAATCGCAGTTGGTGTCGATGTGAAGTGATGAAGATGATGAAGGGAAGTTCTCCCTCAAAAGGAGGACAACCCAACACCTGTGGAGGAAAACTCTCCCTCGAAAGGGAAAGTAGTTATTAAAAGACGAGGGCAAATTTACCACTGTTAGTGATGCAAAAAGTGTCCTACAAGCTTTAGAAGTTTTGAATTCCGATAATCCTTTAGTTTTAAAGATTTTAGAGTGACTTCTAATTATTGGCATGAAAGGTATAACAGTTCGATTTTGCAGGGTTCTGGCACACGTAGGTGTCTGGAAACGAGAAGGCAGATTTGCTGGTAAAGAGTGCTGCAGATCATTTACTACTAAATAAGGTATCCCATCCCCTGTAATGATTTTTTACCCACAATTAAGAATATTATTTATAATAATTGGCAACAGCATTGGGATAGTTTACTTGAAAACAAGATGAGAGAAATAGGTAATGTTATATCCCCTTGGAGGTATAATGGGATGCCCCGAAAGTGGGAGACTACTCTTAGTCGTCTCTTTATTGGTTACACTCAGATGACACATGAGTTTTTGCTGGCTGGCCAACATCAATCATATTGCGATGACTGTTTGATACCCTTGACAGCGAGGCATTTGTCGACTGAATGCCCCACTTATAGCACAGAAAGAAATAGAAATCTGTTTGAGGCTCGAGGTGAGGATGGCTGGTTCATCCTTGCCAAGATTCTTGGACATGATGTGTCATAGAAAGCTAGCGGCATTTTTAGATTTATTTCAGAAGCAGGTCTTCTGAAAGCTATTTAACTTTTATAATGACATATTTGCTTTTATGGTTTTAATTGAATATTCTTTTAGTCTTTATTTATAATAAACGATATCAGCGTCAATGACCTTCGATGTCAGGATGCCAGAACACCACAAATCAAATCAGGATCTGCCACGGTCGTAAAAGGACAGGAAAGTGACGGCACAGTGACAGCAGATTCTCCAGGCACGAACGGCACTGCTCTACTTCGGTGGCTCTCTTAGTTGAACGAAGTAAAATGGTATCGCTAACTGAGGAAAAATAAAATAAATTATGTAACAAAAAAACTCCCTTGGGGGGAGCACCTACTTCGCGGACGAGACAAGGTGACCACCGAGAGAAGAAACACAATACAAGAACTGTGCACTCCCTTCCCTAGCTTACATCAATGGGAGAAGGAGAGCAGCAGCAAAAAACTATAATAAAACAAGAATTACAATTAATTAATTCAGCCAAAAATGAACCACTGGATCCTCCGGCAGATTCTCCGCGAAGCTGAAAAGTTAAATTAGAAACAATTATAGTTTCACATAATTAATGAAGAAACCAATTGGAAGCACAAGCTAACCGGCGAACGGGAAAGGCGCTTCCCCTACAGAATATACTGTCGGACACCCATGAAAGGTGAATGGTAATAACCTTGATAAAGAGTAAGACCGAAGTCAAGCTCTAAAAGGGCCGCACCCCCTTCCCCAGTACAGAGGGGAATGCAACGCCAACAGCTGAACGGAGAAGGGTCCAAACGATGACGATTCCTGAGGCGGCGGACGAGTCATACGGAAGTCTATCTGCCAACGGGATGACAGATGGTCAAGGGGGAAAGGTAAGGTTCTCAGTCCTTGAGAACCTACCGAACTATGTTGTCACACACACACAGCACAAATACTGAAAAGAAAACTTACAACATATATATATATATATATATATATATATATATATATATATATATATATATATACATAAACATTAAGAATGTTTTCATATAGATAAGAAAACGTAAGTAAAAAAGACTTAATGGTAGTCAAAAACTGGGCAAGGAGGAAGAGCGGTAACAACCGGTATCCATCCAAGCCAAAAGCAAATAGAGCTCAATCACAGGTGTGTGAGTGAGAGGGGTAGCGAGCTCTCCCCCCCTTACCCCCCCCCCCTAACTAGTGGTATGGGTAGTTAACCCTCGCTAAATTTTAATGGCTCATCCTTTCTGCTTCGCCGAAAGTAATACCAATAATAAATAGCGTAGGTTTGTATTCCAGTTACAGAACAAAGAAAATGAATTTTATCACAGAAAGCCAAAGTGGGAGAGAGCGACAGTGTGTCAGCAATCATAATCCTTCAGTTTCAATTTTGAGTATTAATATGGTTTTAACCAAATTCGGATATCTATTACTTTATTACTTATCATATATTTTTTAGGTGATTCATACGAAAAAGTTACAGTACTTGAATCTTCCGCAAATTAAGGGTTACGGAAATACAGTATTTGCCGATGAAGTTTGTATAATTGATAACTAACACCGAAATACTAGCTCATGGGGGTGGCACTCGTAGCGATACATAGCGCACTTGCCAGAACATAAGAGCAGTGAGGTACTGTAATGTTTAACTGCAAGTGAAGCACACATACGGCAGAGTAAAAACCAATAAATAAATAATTAAGTAACAATGTATTTGTAATGATATTATGATGAAGACTGCTACGAACGACTCGCCTCTATAAAATGGATGAAAAATCCCGCTTTCTTTGCGTTTGGAAGTCCTTCAAACATAACCTCACATGTTTTGACCATGTTTCACTACTATTATTCAATTTTGATTATGGTAACTTTTTTATTACGATGAATGGTGTGTTTAGGTTAGACAGCTTCTCTTCTTTTACCAGTTTTCTGTATTCTCCCACCCAAAATCCCTGATTCCTTATTATTTAACTCTATTATTGTAATTATTAAGAGGGGTCCTGTATCTCTAAATCTGATAATCAATGGCAGAATTAAAGATAAAATTGATTGAAAACACACTATTCTGTCTAGAAAAAATTTATTTTCATATCAGATATTAAAGTTTGGTTGCCCAATTTCTTCATTTTCATTTCAATCTTGCTGCTTACCACATTAGATTTCTGACTGCACTGGACAGAATAACTAAATTTTTTCGCACAAAAAGTTTAACCGAGTCGAATGGCCAGGACTATAGCCTCATGTAGGGTTAGTACAAATGAGGTTAGTTTAGGGACCGGCCTACTGGGAGGTCATCTTGGATTTTTTATTTTTTTTTTATTTTTTTTTTTTTTGAGTAAGTATAGTACATATGAAATAGCTTACTGTTGGTTACTAAAGGCACTTGTTGGTTCAGCACTAATCCAGTGAATATAATTGATGAGCATATGATCACAGCCAAGGCCTCCATAACTCCCTTGTTTTCAACCCTATCGCTAAGAATACGGCAGTCTAAGGGGTCGTAGGAAGGCGCTAGCCCCCACCGTTAAGTAAGTAGGTAAGGACACGGCTTGTAGGTTAGGTTAAGTTTAGATTACGTAGTGTTCTACGCACGCAGGAGGTAATTTCCGTCGTTATACAAAGGCTCTACCAAGACAAAGCTAGTCTATAATAGACTGTAATGTTTAAATAAACAAAAAAAGGTGAATTCTGATGTTAAGGCATGTTGAACTGTGCTGCCAAAAAAAGTACTCAAATTATGAGTTAGTATCAATAATCCCATCTGGTAGAGGCTATCATGATTAGCTATTTCCACAAATGTATGGCATTTTTTCTAATCACTATAATTGATTGAGCTGACGTATCCCCACCCTCATATTGGAAATACATGACTGAAACTTCATAAACGTTCAAACTACAATCACTTATACATCTTCGTAACACGCAAGCAAATCAAATACACTTTTACCTTACAAAGGAAGTGGCACAGCTTTAAAATAATCATTCACGGCCTATGGAACGCGCCTCGTCACAAATTGTCATTTTGGAATGTTTTGGTTACACGCACTATTTCCAAGAGGGAGCTATTTGTGACCAATCACAGATGCGGTACAATTTTGACCAATCACAGAATAGAATTAATTCTATCCGTAACCAATGTTATTCCAGTATTGTGTTTATAAATGAAAGGGGAGCGATTAGTTAAACAATGATTCTGAGCCCATAAATTCAATATAACTATAATTTTGTGTACATGAGCCCCTAACAACGGGATTAAACTTTACTCTTGTCCTCAAGAACCCACATCAAATGTATGGGACTTGGCTATCGGGTGGAAATATAACTTTTTATCAAAATTTGACATTTTGATGTGGGGTAGTAAGGTAAATTAATTGTAACGTAACCCGGATATGCTTCTTGTCATAATTAGTCCTACTTTAAGAAATATTCAATGTTATCAACATGACAACACAGGATAAATTACCTAAAATATTATTATTATTATTTGATAAGCTACAACCCTAGTTGAAAAAGCGGGATGCTATAAGCTCAACGGCTCCAACAGGGAAAATAGATCAATGAGGAAAGGAAATAAACTACAAGAGAAGTTTAAGAACAATAACAATATTAAAATAAATCTTACATATATAAACAATAAACACTTAAAAATAACAAGGAGAGAAATAAAAGAGATCAGTATACTAGAGTGTACCATCAAGAAAGAGAACTCTACCCCAAGACAGTGGAAGACCATGGTACAGAGGCTATGGAACTATCCAAGACCAAAGAACAAAGGCATATTGGAGTGTCCTCATAGGTAAAGTTTTACAGACTGTATTTCACACAATGGCAATATTCCGTTTGAGGCATTATTCAGTATTTAGTATAACAAAGGTAAAGTTATATAACATTTATCGTTTAAGAAACAGCCTTATCTTAGAAATCAATTAAAAATACGCATGTTAGCTGCAGTGTGGATTTACGGTAGATATTCATAACGTATATTTTCCTTTAGCTTAGAATCCTTCTAATTTCCTCAATAGTCGTATCCATTAATTAAGCTGTCCCTACTCTCTCTCTCTCTCTCTCTCTCTCTCTCTCTCTCTCTCTCTCTCTCTCTCTCTCTCTCTCTCTCTCTCTCTCTCTCTCTCTCTCTCTCTCCAAGCTATTCTTAATTTGTATAATATTCTCATTTATTATCATTATTATTATCATTACTATTACTAGTGAAAGCGCAACCGCATATGGAAAATAAAATAAATTGAGAAGTGAAAAATAAAATTTGCGCATAAAATATCAGAAAAAACAGATAAACAAATAAATCAGATAAGATAAATAACAAACTAAACAAACTATAAAACAAGACTTGTGTCTAACTGATAAACTAAATATGGATAAACAACCAAGTAAAATGAGACAAATTGCAGATAAACTATATAAAAAAAGACTAGCTAAACTTCTAAATAAAAAGAAATAAATAAATTTCGAACTCCTGAAGTTCCTTCGATTCAATTATCGGGTAAGGAAGAACATTCCACAATTTGGTTATATGCGGAAAAGTTCCCTGCTCTCTGATTGGTTAGAATTATCTTGTCCAACCAATCAGCGAGCGGGAACCTTTTCCGAGCTAAAAAGGCACCCCTGAGTGTGGGTGCAATTCTGACCCACTAAAAAGAATTGACTATACTGTAGAAGCTTTGTTCCAGCTGTGACCAAGTTGTGGAATGATCTTCCTAGTAAATTGGTAGAATCGATTGAATTTCAAAAGTTCAAACTTGCAGCAAATGTTTTTTATGATGAACAAGTTGACGTATGCCTTTTTATAGTTTATATAATATGAAATATATGTTTTAATGTTACTGTGTTTAAACATTTTATTCTAATTGTTCATAATTTCTCATATCGTTTATCTATTTTCTTATTTCCTTTCCTTACTGGGGTGTATTTTCCCTGTTGGAGCTCGGGGTTACAGAATCTTGCTTTTCCAACTAGGGTTATATCTTAATTAGAAGTAGTAGTAGTAGTAGTAGTAGTAGTAGTAGTAGTAACAATAATAATAATAATAATAATAATAATAATAATAATAATAATAACAGCAACAACCACAATAATAATAATAATAATAATAATAATAATAATAATAATAATAATGATAATAATTATAATAATAACAACAACAACAACAACAACAACAACAACAACAACAACAACAACAATAATAATAATAATAATAAATACTGCAATCAGCATCTCTCGTATTGCATGGCCAATGCTACAGTCTGGGAAGATCTCATATAGACGATGATCAAAATCGTCTTTTGAATCATAAACAAAGAGCTAACTGAAAAATAGTGCAAGAAACTAACATCAAAATCAGGAAGAAGAATTACGACAAACCTTAAGTTTTTGTAAATGAATTTATAGATAGGCCTATTGCTAAAAACCAGAGAGGTTCGTGATATTCAGAAGCAGACTAAAATACAAAACAGACAATCGTCAAAAGAATGGAAACATTTCTATTTTCTAATAATTTCTTGAAAAACACATAACCCTAATTTGTTTATTTAAACTTGATTCAAAATAATGAATTATACCTAAAATATTAGGTTATATTTAAAATTTGTTTATCTAAACTAAATTTAAAATAAACAATTATGCCTAAAATATTAGATTATATTTAAAATTTGTTTATCAAAACTAAATTCAAAATAAACAATTATACCTAAAATATTAGATTATATTTAAAATTTGTTTATCTAAACTAAATTCAAAATAAACAATTATACCTAAAATATTAGGTTATATTTAAAAAATTTGTTTATCTAAACTAAATTCAAAATAAACAATTATACATAAAATCCCAAGTTGCTTTTAATTAATACAAACGCTATCAATGAAAATATGAAAATATCTGAAGGGGAAGCGGAAATTCAAATTTCCTATACACATCTGTTTTCTTATAATTTCCACGATGCAATGATTTTAGCAAGATACTTGTTAAAGAAATACAGTAGCTATAGGTCTGCATAAACAATCAACTTATTATCAACGGCCAAATACATATTTTGCATAAATAAATACAAACATATATATATATATATATATATATATATATATATATATATATATATATATATATATATATATATATATATAAATTGGTAAAGAATACTACCCTGTGGAACACAAGATATTGCATCCCTAGACTCAATGTGGTGCCCTCCAACACCTGCTCTCTGCTATTTATTACTTGAAAATGCAATAATAATAAAACATTAACTGGCTATATTAACGAGAGATTATCAGTCGTAGCTTCAAAACAAGGACCTCGCGATTAAAACTGTAAAAAGTAACACTTAAGTAAAAAATACTTATACGAACCTCAAGGAAATTGGAAGAACACTAAGGCTATTGTGAAAACCAAACTGATTAGTTTTAGATGACCTGCCGACAGATGTTCAAAAACTTTAGATAATATAGGAGTTATGGAAATTGGGCCGCAATTGGCAAGGATATAACTACCACAGCCACAATCACCTAATGTTTTGCTAATTTTTCAATAAAGTTCTGTATTTCCAATTTGACATTAAGGCAAATAGATCTTCTCGCTAACTTGCGAAAAGTAACAGATTACTTATGAGTTAAATAATCAGTTTTCAAATACATATCAGCCAAGAGGATTGTCCATTTCTCTGGTTTAACTAAAGGAGGAAGTACTTAGTCTACATCGAAATAGTGCATATTTGATGGTACATTAGCAGAGCATTTATGCTCCGGAGCTGTGCTAGATATTTTATTTATTTTTTTTTTTGCGTTCAAATTATGTTAACTTAAGAGAGATACAAACTTTAAGCCACACCTAGTCGTGCATAGTTCCACGTCATACCTTACCAATAAACGCTCATTGAGAGAGAGAGAGAGAGAGAGAGAGAGAGAGAGAGAGAGAGAGAGAGAGAGAGAGAGAGAGAGAGAGAGAGAGAGAGAGATTGATGTCTCAAATTAAATAAATTACCCTTTAATTAACTGATATTAAAATAACCTTTATCAAACCTTGTACTAGTAAAACATGAACTACAGAAAACTAACAAGACAAAACAACCATTATAAATTCATAAGCAAATGCCGATGTATCATTAAGAAATAGAAGACGTTTACTCAAAATATTCCACAATAATTTGATGCCAGGGGCAACGCATCTTAAAGAAGACAGGAAACAGGCGTCAAGACGAAATACATAATGACTAACTGTAATTATAAGATTGACATTACAAAATGGGTCTTAATTAATAGGAGCAGTGTCAACAACTCCGTCAGTATTAATTAATGATTAGAGTAAGTACAGTAATTGGATGAGGTAATTTTTCCTCATGGGACGCGACAGGTACTGGTGCTTTTTCGGGGCGAACTTCGATTAACTGAATCGATCATTTAACGAAGCCTTTTCGCAAGGGGTCCCTTGTAACACCTGTCACGACACACATATCACGTGAGAGAGAGAAGAGAGAGAGAAAGAAGAGAGAGAGAGAGAGAGAGAGAGAGAGAGAGAGAGAGAGAGAGAGAGAGAGAGAGAGAGAGAGAGAGAGAGAGAGAGAGAGAGAGTCTATTTGTACATGTTCTGGAGTTACCGAAAGAAGAGATGGGCACGAAACTCTACGGGATTTCTCATATGAAGATGATCTGGTGGTTTCAGTAAAAAAAAATATATTAAGGGTAAGAGTGACAGGAATCTCGTGAGTGGGGAGATATGAAGGTAAATGAGGATGAAGATCAGGATAGGTTATATATGCAGGACAGAGAAGGCCAAGTTTGAGACAGCTAAACATTTTTAACACTTCGGACCTATATTAAGCTAGATTGGATGGTTTGAAGTTATGGTTAAAAGTAGAATAAAAACAGCTTGGGGGGAAATGAAAGGAAATGGAAAGGGTGGATGGGATATGGCAAAAGAACTGGAAATGATCTATTGTGCCGTTATCAGACCATTAAAAATGAATGGCTCGGAATTATGGGCATTATAAAGGAGGGAAGAAAAAAAGGAGGATGTTAAGATGAGTTCGGAATGTCTCTTTGTGCAAGGGACTGACGAATGAAGAAATTACACTGAACGCAATTATTAGTTAAGTAAGTAACAATTTACGCTATCAATAACAAATAAGCATAATATATATATATATATATATATATATATATATATATATATATATATATATATATATATGTATTTATATATATATATATATATATATATATATATATATATATATATATATATATATATATATATATATATATATATATGGATGTATGTATGTGTGTGTGTATGTGTGTAAAACTTAATCTGCATATTGAACCAGCTGTGTATTTCCACTTCCAACCACATGATGTAGTTACGGTACAACATAGTCTAGCCTATTATTTCCACATTCTCTTCTGTCCTCATACGCCTGACACCACAGATTACCAAACAATTCCTCTTCACCCAAGGGGTTAACTACTGCACTGTAATTGTTCAGTGGCCACTTTCCTCTTGGTAAGGGTCTAAGAGACTCTAGCTATGGTAAGCTGCTCTTCTAGGACACTCCAAAATCAAACCATTGTTCTCAAGTTTTAGGTAGTGTTATAGCCTCTGTACCATGGTCTTCCACTGTCTTGACGTACAAGTTCTCTTGCTTAAAGGTACATTCGGGCACACTATTCTATATTGTTCCTCTTCCTCCTTTTTTTTTTTGAAGTTTTTATAGTTTATTTATGAAAGATCTATTCTAATGTTACTGTTTTTAAAATATTTTTATTTCAATTGTTCATAGCCTCCCTTTCAGTTTATTCAT
>NC_090759.1:65582360-65592360 GCF_036898095.1 Palaemon carinicauda
AATTTTCCGAGCTAAAAGGGCACCGCTGCGAGTCGGTGCAAATCTGCCTCGATAAAAGAAATGGAGTATAGTTGGAAAAGCAGGATAGTATAAGCCCAAATTTTCCATATGGTGATTACTCAAATGTTTTACATTCTTGATGATAAAAACAACCTTTATAGGGCCACTGAACTTACATTTAATCTCAGTTACCTTTTCCACCAGGATTGGAAATCATAACATCTTATTTTATGGAATTTTGGAATTCTTCTTCAGTGCATAAACCTACCTTGGACACAAACACATACACACACACACACACACACACACATATATATATATATATATATATATATATATATATATATATAGAGAGAGAGAGAGAGAGAGAGAGAGAGAGAGAGAGAGAGAGAGAGAGAGAGAGAGAGAGAGAGATTGATTGATTGATTGATTGATTTGAGATGTCAGGATGTCAGAAAACCTCAAATCAACCAATCAATCAATCAATATATATATATAATATAATGTATATGTATATATACATATATATATATATATATATATATATATATATATATATATATACATATATATGTAGTTTTGTTGGTATATATATTGATTTATATATATAATATATATATATATATATATATATATATATATATATATATATATATAAATGTATGTTTATATTATAAAGAGAAGACGATGGATTGACGACTTAAAAAATTTTGCGGTAAAGACTGTCATAGAAAGACCATAAACAGGCGCGAGTGGAAGGACTGTTTGAGGCCTTTGTCCTGCAGTGGACTAGCAACAGCTGATGGTGATGATGATGATGATGATGATATATATAGAGATACAAAACAAGTTATAAAATTACATCTTCCTTTTATTCAATGAGTAAATAGAACGCATTGACGAGATATTATCTTATGTGTCAATCATTAATAATTTACTTATATTCTTTTTGTTTTTTTCCAGTTCTGGGAAGTTATAAGCGACGAACACGGCATAAATCCGACAGGAATCTACGAAGGAGGACATGAAATCCAGCTGGAGAGGATTAGTGTCTATTACAACGAAGCCACAGGTGGGTTAGCCCCTCGACTCGGTGCCCTTCGGCCTTTGTATCCTAAGGATCCTCTATAGGACAGTTCAAAGGATGAAAGGACAAGCTGTAAGGGGAGGGGGAGGGGGGCGTTGGTGTTACTGTCTGCGTTAAGTTCTTGAAGGATATATAGAATATATAACAGTAGATGTATGTATGTTTATTATGAATTTTAATGTTACCATTATTTTCTAAGAGTTCTTTAAAAACTACACGTTGAAATAATTAAAAGCTAAAAAGTGTAAGTAATGTATTAACCCCACCCCCTTCTCTCTCACTCTCTCTTTCCAGTTTGTAATATTTATATATTCGAATAATTCATCGTTAGGGAGATTTGAAGACTTGAAATTGCCTGTGAATCAAAAATAATTTGATCCTTTGAATTGGGGCTACTTTGTGAAGATAATAAAAAATCACATTTTAAAATTTCTATCAAATAGATCTCAGGTACCGTTAAAACTCTAAGCTAGGCCTTCGCAATAAATTTTACCTAAGGCCATAAAAGAATATGATCAACAGTTATTATTGGATATAATTAGTTAGTAAAAGTAAAATTAATCTATCTTCCAGGCATTCAAGATGTGACAACGAAGAAAAAAAAAAAAAAAAAAAAAAAAAAAAAACACAACGTTATTTTTAATTCTCATCAATCTTTTTCAGGAGGCAAATATGTGCCCCGAGCTGTCCTGGTGGATCTGGAGCCCGGGACTATGGATGCTGTCAGAAATGGACCTTTTGGGGAACTTTTCAAGCCAGATAATTTCATCTTTGGTAAGATGTGTATGTGGGTTAGGTAGATGATGCATTGAAGAGTTTGGTAATAGAAAAAAATATATGTCCATTATAAACACACACACACACACACACACACACATATATATATATATATATATATATATATATATATATATATATATACTGTATATATATACTGTATATATATACAGTATATATACATATACATATATATACACAACAACAAATGCAGCTGTTTCTAGTCCACTGCAGGACAATGACCTCAGACATTTCAATTCATGTCCGTGGTTTGAAGGTTTAAAGGCCACCCATAAATAGCAGAGGCAAGGGACGATGCCCTAGAGACTGACCATATATACGTATGATCAGCGCCCAAGCCCCCTCTCCACATAAAGTAGGACCAAGGAGGGGCAGGCAATAGCTGCTGATGAATCAGCAGATAGACCTATAGACTCCCCCAAAGCCCCAATTCTTAGCTCACAACGATGGTAAGATGCAGCGACCAAAGGAACTAACGAATTTGAGCGGGACTAGAAACCCAGACTGGCGATCAGCAGGCAAGGACGTTACCAACAGACCACCAGTTTTCATCACAATGCTGGCTAGTGCGGATTGGTGATGGTGGGAGACTTTCGTCTGATCACTCACAGGAAACCAACTCAGTATGGGTGGCCCTGATTAGTACAGCCTTGCTGATCATGGCGATATACAAAACCTATCACCACGTTAAGGTATTAACACTCAAAAAGGAATGGGTTAAAAATGAAGAAATAATTTCCTTTCATTTTGAGAAAGTAGAGTTACAACTTCACCCAGAATGTTTTTAGCAACCGAATAGTAACTCACTTTAGTGAAAAGGCTCAACTCAAAGGAATAAAATTTTTCTTTACTATTTTTCCTCTAAATTCAAGGTTTGTAGTGATTCGCTTATCCAAAACGTGTGAGGAATTTGGGAAGTTAAGAGATCATTGAAGTAATTAATAATTCATATTCAAACGTTTTTTTCTATTATTAATCGAAAGTTTAACTGTAACGGTCATTACTTTCGTGAAAAGGTTTCTTTTTAATTTTCCATCTCGATTCAAGGTTTGTCGTGATTCACCTATCCAAAAGGTGTAACGAATTGGAAAGGTTAAAATGTCATTGAAGTAATTATTAATTCATAAACAAACGTCTTTTTTATATCAATTAACGATTTTATATGCAATTATCCTGGATCTTCCTTCATATGCAAAATGCTTCAACTAACATTATTATCCTTCCCTGCCCAGGGGTAATTAGTAGTTCATATGTAAAAAAAATATATTGTCAATAAACAAAAGTTTATTTGTAATTACCCCAGATCTCACTTCAAATACAAAATGCTTCGAACTAACATTATGACCTTTTTATGTTAGGTCAGAGCGGAGCAGGCAACAACTGGGCCAAAGGTCACTACACAGAGGGCGCCGAACTCGTTGACGAGGTAGTTGAACTTGTTCGGAAGGAAGCAGAGGGCTGTGAGTGCCTCCAGGGATTCCAGCTGACCCACTCTCTAGGAGGGGGCACTGGCTCAGGCATGGGCACCTTACTCATATCAAAGATCCGAGAGGAATACCCAGACAGAATCATGAATACCCACTCGGTCATGCCGAGTCCTAAGGTATGCTAGTGTTAGGCCAGTTAAAAATTAAAGCAACAAAATAACAATTAGGATTAAGCATTAGATCATAATATATGAAATATTTGCTTTAATGTTAATGTTTTTTTAATACTTTATTTTTTCATTACTTCGTATATCATTTATTTATTTCTATATTTCCTTTCCTTACTTGGCTATTTTTCCCTGTTGGAGCCCTTGGGCTTATACCATCTTGCTTTTCCAACTAGGATTGTAGCTTAACTAGTAATAATAATAATAATGCAATAATATGTCACAGAACTGAATTAGTATTACAACGGTTATATTTGTCATTATTAATGTCAAAGCAAATAATGATAGTATTTCTTCTGTTAATATTCATGTTTAGTTAAAATGCAGCATTTGGCAAGAAACACACTTCCCTGTTAATCACTCCATTTATCTTTAGGTTTGCATTCATAAAACTTAATTCATTTTCAGTTCTTGACTTCTTTACAGTAGAGGAACCTCAACTCCCCATCGTCAACTCTTCCAAATGAAAAGTCGAATACAGAAACTATTAGTTAATAATTTCTTCTTTTTTAGGTTTCCGACACGGTAGTGGAGCCCTACAACGCGACCCTCTCCGTCCACCAACTGGTCGAAAACACCGACGAAACCTACTGCATCGACAACGAAGCCCTTTACGACATCTGCTTCAGGACACTCAAGATCTCTACTCCGACCTACGGTGATCTAAACCATCTGGTTTCTCTCACCATGTCAGGACTGACAACCTGTCTCAGGTTCCCAGGTCAGCTGAATGCCGACCTGAGGAAGCTAGCAACCAACATGGTTCCCTTCCCACGTCTCCATTTCTTCATTCCTGGATTTGCTCCGCTGACGGCAAGAGGGTAAGATAACAGAAAAAAAGCATTATAACTCATCTCTTTATATGGTAGAATATTATTCCTTATCATATAATTCTTATTCTTTCCCAGACGTTGACCTTGAGCAACTTCGGTCATTCCATGTTTGAAATAAAATGAAACATTAACGGAGGAGTTCGTATATGTTTAAAGGTCACTCATGAATGGCAGAGGCAAGATACAGTGACAGTAGTCTAGAGATTGACCATAGATACATATGATCAGCGCCTAATCCCTCTCTCCACCCAAGTTAGGACCAGGGAGGGCCATGCAAAAGAAACTGATGACTTAGCAGGTAGACCTAGAGGCTTTCCCAAATCCCCCATCCCTAACACACAAGGATGGTGAGGTTGCAGACAAGAGACTATCAAGCTTGGGTGGGTCTCGAACCCCAGTCCAAAAAATCGCCAGGCAACATGGGTCGACGATGAGACCAGGGAGGCCATTCATTACCATTCATAGGTAGTAGATTGGCCAGGGCACCCGCCACCCATTGAGATACTACCACTAGAGAGTTAAGGGGTCCTTTGACCGGCCAGACAGTACTTCATTGGATCCTTCTCTCTGGTTACGGTTCACTTTCCCTTTGCCTACATATACACCGAATAGTCTGGCCTATTCTTTACAGATTCTCCTCTGTCCTCATATACTTGATAACACTGAGATTACCAAACAATTCTACACCCAAGGGGTTAACTACTGTATTGTAATTGTTCAGTGGCTAGTTTCCTCTTCGTAAGGTTAGAAGAGTCTCTTTAGCTATGGTAAGCAGTTCTTCTAGAAGGATACTCCAAAGTCAAACCATTGTTCTCTAGTCTCGAGTAGTACCATAGCCTCTGTACCATGGTCTTCCACTGTCTTGGGTTAGAGTTTTCTTGCTTGAAGGTACACTCGAGCACAATATTCTATCTAAATTTTCTTCCTCTTTTTGTTTTGTTTAGGTTTTTATAGTTTATATAGGAAATACTTATTTCAATATTACTGTTCTTAAAATATTCTATTTTTCATCCTTTCCTTTCCTCACTGGACTATTTTCCCTGTTGAGGCCCTGGGCTTATAGCATCCTGCTTTTCCAACTAGGGCTATAGCTTAGCAAGTAATAATAATAAAGTTCATCTGGGGATAAAACTACATTTGCACTGTGAAATAAAAGTTGAAAAAGAGGATGGACAGTAATATGTATGAAATATTCTGTTAATGAAAGTAAATTAAAAGGCTAAAAAGTGGGTGCAGTCATGGCCGAATAGACTGCATAGACCATTTAATAATTCCTATAGTGCTCCGCATAGTGTATAGATGACTTTACTCCCATAAGAAGTCTTACTCTGCAGGTTTCGGTCCTCATCACAGACCAGTGCTGCAGACACCAGACTGCCAAGGTGCGGTGCAAAATTTAATTCAGCCATGGTATTTAACAAAGCAAAACCGTTAATACCAAAGTCAACCCCTGACCTTTATTCGGACATAGAGGTCAAATAAAAAAACAAACTGAAGAAAAAAAAAAAGGCCAATGCAAATATAAAGTTTGCGGAATTCGCTGCATAGGGCTATTTCCTTTATTTTCCAGTTATTCATCAGTAATATTTACAAAGGTGTAATAACAGGGGACAAATAAATGAGCAAATAAACCGATTTATGACAGTGCACCGAGTTACTTTCCTCTTGGTAAGGGAAGAAGAGACCTTTAAGCTATGGTAAGTAGGTCTTCTAAGAGAAGGACACTCCAAAATCAAACCATTGTTCACTAGTCTTGGGTAATGCCATAGCCTCTGTACCATGGTCTTCCACTGTCTTGGGTTAGAGTTCTCTTGCTTAAGAGTATACTCGGTCACACTATTCTATCTAATTTTTCTCCCTATTGTTATATTAAAGTTTTTATAGTTTTTATAGGAAATATTTATTTTAATGTTACTGTTTTTAAAATATTTTACTTTTCCTTGTTTCCTTTCCTCCCTGTTGGGGCCACTGGGTTTATAGCATCCTGCATTTCCAACTAGGGTTGTAGCTTAGCAAGTAATGATAATAATAATAATGTCGGATAAAACACTCATGATCAACCTCAACTACATTTCTCCTCCTGGCCTTGTAATGTCACGTGATTTCATATGTCAACGCGTTGATAAATCAGTTGTGCCACTAATAATCAAATAAAATCAATCAATCACTATTACTCGATTCCAATACTTGTTTCACTGGAAGTATATATCTAAAATGCGCTTATGATATTTTCTAAACAATCCCACAAAATATAAAAATTATAATAATCCATAAGTCACGCATTCCTCAGTACAAAACTCAAAGCTTTGAAACATTCAAAGGAAATTGGGAGCATGAAGTGAGTGGCAATGGGTCAAAAGGAAACCAAATAATTTCTTGTAGTGTCTGCAACCTCACCATCCTCGTATAGTAAGGATGGGGAGTTTGAGGGAGCCTATGTGTCTACCTGCTGAGTCATCAGCAGCCACTCCCTGGCCCTCCCTGATCCCAGCTAAGATGGAGAGGGGCTTGGGCGCTGATCATATGTATATATGACCAGTCTCTAAGGCATTGTCCTGCATGGGCATTACCATTGTCCCTTACCTCTGCCACTCATGAGTGACATTTAAACCTTTAAATAGTTTAAATATATTTATAACGAACCTAATAAAATAATACGTATACATTTCTCTCTATGGACAGGATGCAAGCCTACAAGTCCTACCAACTCTCGGAGATCACGCAGCAGCTCTTCGACGCGAGGAACATGATGGCCGCTTGCGACCCCCGCCACGGCAGGTACCTGACGGTGGCCACCGTGTTCCGAGGGCGCATGTCCATGAAGGAGGTGGACGAACAGATGCTGAACATCCAGAACAAGAACTCGTCCTACTTCGTCGAGTGGATTCCCAACAACGTGAAGACGGCGGTGTGTGACATCCCTCCCAGGGGGATGAAACTGGCAGCGACTTTCATAGGGAATTCCACGGCCATCCAGGATTTATTCAAGGTTTGGATTTTTGCTCTCTCTCTCTCTCTCTCTCTCTCTCTCTCTCTCTCTCTCTCTCTCTCTCTCTCTCTCTCTCTCTCTCTCCATGATAAACAACGCTGTTCTAGTCAGGGACATTAATACTATGTTGGTTTGCTAGGAGCGATCACACTAGTCTCCCACCATCACCAGTCCGCAGTGGTCAGCGTGGTGATGGCGATGGAATGGCCAAACAACACACACGGATAAGAATATGTCTGAGGACTTTGTCATGCAAGACTGGAAACGGCTGCCTGTGCTGTTGTTGTTATATATTCATATTGTGTGTATATATATATATATATACATATATATATATATATATATATATATATATATATATATACATATATATATATGTATATATATAATATGAATATATATATATAAATAATATATATATATATATATATATATATATATATATATATATATATATATATATATATAGATATGTGTGTGTATATGAGACAGAGGAGGGAGCTGGAGAGGGGGTAAATTGTTTCCATCTCTCCAGACATGAGAGAGAGAGAGAGAGAGAGAGAGAGAGAGAGAGAGAGAGAGAGAGAGAGAGAGAGAGAGAGAGAGAGAGTAAACAAAACATTTCTATATAATAAACCACTTCACTAATCCTTTCCAGCATCATATTTAAAACATCTTTCCTTTCTCTCACAGCGAATCTCTACGCAATTCACCGCCATGTTCCGGCGAAAGGCTTTCCTCCACTGGTACACGGGCGAGGGAATGGACGAGATGGAGTTCACAGAGGCCGAGTCTAACATGAATGACTTGGTATCCGAATACCAGCAGTACCAAGAGGCCACAGCGGATGACGATTCTTACGCAGCTGAGACTGAATACGAGTCAGAGACCGAATATTAGGGAATTTTTTTTTTTGAGACAGCGAATATTAGGACATCGTTTTGAAACAGACCGAATATTAGGGAATTTTTTGAGACAGCGAATATTAGGGCATTGTTTTGAAACAGGGACCGAATGTTAGAGATTTTTTTTTTGAGACAGCGAATATTAGGGCATTGCTTTGAAACAGAGACTGAATATTAGGGCATTGTTTTGAAACAGAGACCAAATATTAGGGCATTGTTTTGAAACAGAGACCGAATATTAGGGAATTTTTTGAGACAGAGACTGTATATTAGGGAATTGTTTTGAGACAGAGGCTGTATATTAGAGAATTGTTTTGAGACAGAGACCGTATATTAGGGCATTGTTTTGAAACAGACCGAATATTAGAGCATTGTTTTGAAACAGAGATCGTATATTAGGGCATTGTTTTGAAACAGAGGCCGAATATTAGGGAATTGTTTTAAGACAGAGACCGTATATTAGGGAATTTCTTTAAGACAGAGACCGTATATTAGAGATTTTTTTTTTTTGAGACAGGGACCGAATATTAAAGAGAATTTTTTTTGAGACAGACCGAATATTATAAATTTTTCTTTAGACAGAGACCGAATATTAGGCAATATTCCTGAGATAGAGACTGTATATTAGAAAATGGTTTTGAGACAGACAGAATATTAAAGAATATTTTTGAGACAGAGACCGAATATTATGTTTTTTTTTTTTCTTAAGAGGCCGAATATCAGAGATTTTTTTTTCTTTTTTGAGACAAACCGAATATTAGAGATCTTTTTGAGACAGACCGAATATTAGATTTTTTTTTTTTTCATCTTTTATAGGATTTTTACTCTCCCTTGTGTCTCTTAGTGGGGAACTATTAATTTACGCTCAGCTATCCTTTCATCCAATAATTTTCAATCTTTCTTATATTCTTAAGTGTATTTTTGCTTTCTCATTTCGTATTCTTTAATGAAAAAAAAAATTAAATCATAGTAATTTTTAGAAAATTTTCTTTGCAAAATCAAGAGTTTTCTTAAACTGATATAATATTTAATAATAAATGATCTTCTTTTGATATCAATGCATTTCTTTTAATTTCGATGATAGTGCATAGTAAAATAATTACATTATTCACCCAAGAAATTTTATATCATTTATTGACCATCTGGGTTGTAGTGACCGATGTGGTAACGTCCCTGACTGGTGATAGCCAGACTGTGGTTCAGGTCCTGCTCAAACTCGTTAGTTACTTTGGTCGCTGCAACATCACCATCCTTGTGAGCTAAGGATGGGGGGTTTGGGGGAGCCTATAGGTCTATCTGCTGTCATCAGCAGCCATTGCCTGGCCCTCCTTGATCCTAGCTTGGATGGAGAGGGGGCTTGGGCGCTGATCATATGTATATATGGTCAGTCTCTAGGACACTATCCTGCTTGATAGGGCAATGTCGTTGTCCCTTGTCTCTGCCATTCATGAGCGGCCTTTAAACCTTTATAGAAAGTTGGCAGCTACGTAGAAGTAATGAGACGAAACAAACCAATGACATTGAACAGAGCTGCTAATAACCTATGATAGAGCTTATGGTGAGCTGCTCGAGGCATACTGTAGGCAGCAAATGGGTTGTAAAGTCAATTAATATATATCCAAAAGTGCCTTTATATAGTGTGAGTGTCTGTTTGTATTCTGACTAGTATAGATGATTAGAGAAAAGTCCCATTGATTAAAAGCGTATTTTCCTTCAACTTCAAGGACAAATAAT
>NC_090759.1:65604860-65614860 GCF_036898095.1 Palaemon carinicauda
CTGCCGAAAGGAAGTACATTTTCTATATCTATATCTTTATGCATTGTGACGTTGATTATTCTAAAATGCTAAAATAGAAAGTACATTGTACAATTCTAACTACTAACAAGTAAGAAAAATAAAGTGATAAATTCTAGTGGCATAAATGACGAGTGCGTCTTCAACCGATTAAGTTTACTGACATTGGATACAGATATTTACCGTCAGCTGCTGGAACCTGACCAATTTGTAAATAATTAAAATCAAAGAATATCTTACGATCTCATTTAAAGAAAATATGAAAACTTTATACTTCAAAGACAAGTTGTTTTTTTTCCATTGGCAATCAGAACTTGAAATCAACGATTGTGCTTTGGCAATCAAAACTGGAAATAAACAACTGGAGTTCAGCAATTAGAACTCGAAATCAACGACTGGGCCTCAGGAATCAAAACTCAAAATCCCCTATTATGGCTTGGCAATCAAAACTTGAAATTACTGATTGTACCTTGTGCTCAAAATCCCCGATTAGGCATCAACAATCAGAACTCAAAATCACCGATAGTGCCTTGCCAATCAGAGCTCAAGGTCTCTGTTTGTGCCTTGCCAATCAGAAATAAAAAAAAAAACACCAATTATACCTGGTAATGAAAACTCAAAAACGCTGATTATGCCTAGGTAATCAGAACTCAAAATCAGCAGTTGTGTCTTGGTCATCATATCTCAAAATCACGGATTGGGCCTTGGCAATCAGAACTCAACATCACCAATTGTTCCTTGAAAATCTGAACCCAAAATACCGATTGTCCCTTGGAAATCAGAACTCAAAAGCTTCGATTGTGCCATGACAACCATAACTCAAAACCAACGATTGTTCCTTGACTATCAGAACTAAAAATCCCCGACTCTTCCTTGGCAATCTGAACTGAAAATCTCTGATTGTGGCTTGGCAATAGCAAATCAAAACCTCTGATTGTGCCTTGGCAATCAGAACCCAAAATCTCCGACTGTGCTTTGCCAATCAGAACTCAAAACCCTTATTGTGCCTTGGGAATCAGAACTCAAAATCCCGACTTGTGCCTTGGCAACCAGGACTCAGAATCACCGACTGTGGCTAGGTAATCAGAACTTAAAACCATTGATTGTTCCTTAGCAATCAGAGCTCAAAATCTCCGATTGTGTCTTGCCATCAGAATTCGAAATCATCGGTTATGTCTTGGCAATCAGGACTCAAAATCACAGATTCTGCCTTGGCAATCAGAACTTAAAATCTCCAATTGTGGCTCGGCAATCAGAACTCAAATTCATCGAATGTGCCTTTGGGAATTAGGACTCAAAATCACCGATTGTACCTTGCCAATCAGAACTCAAAGTCCCTGCTTGTGCCTTGCCAATCAGAACTCAAAGTCCCTGCTCGTGCCTTGCCAATCAGAACTCAAAGTCCCTGCTTGTGCCTTGCCAATCAGAACTCAAAGTCCCTGCTCGTGCCTTGCCAATCAGAACTCAAAGTCCCTGCTCGTGCCTTGCCAATCAGAACTCAAAGTCCCTGCTTGTGCCTTGCCAATCAGAACTCAAAGTCCCTGCTCGTGCCTTGCCAATCAGAACTCAAAGTCCCTGCTTGTGCCTTGCCAATCAGAACTCAAAGTCCCTGCTTGTGCCTTGCCAATCAGAACTCAAAGTCCCTGCTCGTGCCTTGCCAATCAGAACTCAAAGTCCCTGCTCGTGCCTTGCCAATCAGAACTCAAAGTCCCTGCTCGTGCCTTGCCAATCAGAACTCAAAGTCCCTGCTCGTGCCTTGCCAATCAGAACTCAAAGTCCCTGCTCGTGCCTTGCCAATCAGAACTCAAAGTCCCTGCTCGTGCCTTGCCAATCAGAACTCAAAGTCCCTGCTTGTGCCTTGCCAATCAGAACTCAAAGTCCCTGCTCGTGCCTTGCCAATCAGAACTCAAAGTCCCTGCTCGTGCCTTGCCAATCAGAACTCAAAGTCCCTGCTTGTGCCTTGGCAATCCGGATTTTAAAACACTATTTGTGCTACGGCATTTCGGACTTACAACCACCAATTGTCCCTTGACATCAGAACTCAAATTCCCCACTTATGCTTTGGCAATCCGGAATCAAAATTACCGATTGTGCCCTGGCAATCAGGACCCAAAATCACTGAATGTTTCTTGGCAATTAGAATTAAAAAAATCTCTGATTATGTATTGGCAATCATAACTCAAAATCGTCGATTGTGCCTTAGCAATCAAGACTCAAATCCACCAGTTATACCTTCGTAACCAAAACTCAAAATCACAATTTGTGCTTTAGCAACCAGAACTCAAAATTACTGATTGGACCTTGACAATTAATACCCAAAATCACTGATTGTACCTTGACAATTAATACTCAAAATCACTGATTGTACCTTGACAAATAATATTCAAAATCACCGATTGTACCTAGGCAATCAGAACTCAAAATGCCCACTTGTGCCTTGGCAATCAGAGCTCAAAATCACCTATTCCACCTTGACAATCAGAATTCTAAATTGCCAGCCAGTTTCACCCTTAAGAAGTGACTCATTGCCTGTACAGTATGTAAGTAATTGGCGAAGAAAGAATTTTAAATGAACAAATATAAATACATTCCTCTAATTGATGGTGTTCAACAGACTAGTCTCATACCAACGTCAGTCAACTGATTTCAGCCCCCAAATCAATCTATTACTTTAATCATACAACATACTAATCAAATTAACTAATGCGTTATCATAAAAAACCGACCCAATAATTCACTATAAAGCTATTGCTTCACGGAAAACTATTCGTGAATAACCTTGTGGTATCATTATAAACTCTAGTTAATACACTTACCATAACATAGAATATTTGTACGTCATGATATCCGTCGTCAATGACTCACACATGGATACATAAGATACTAAACCACATATTAATAAAGAGTGTTTGAAGTCGGAGCTGTCAAAAAAAAAAAAAAAAAAAAAAAAAAAAAAAAAAGATGGAATAACTGCAGAGATGATACTGGCCGAAAATGAAGTGACTCCCAGATTACTTACCAGATTAGTTTGTAGAATGTGGCATGATATTCATTGAAATTGGTTCATTATTATGGAATGCAGTTTTAGGGGGTTTGTAATTATGGGGCACGCAGACACCCCAAGGTGGTTCTGGTTCAAAATATAGAGACGTTAGATTTCTCGACTGTTGAATAATTATTCTTAAAAAGTTAAAGGCCTAACTTGAAAAATAGGAATAAAATAATTATATGAATAACTACATAGCAATTTACCCTCCAAGTAATTAAACAATACACGAGTGGTACGAAAAGCCATCCAAAATAGCAAGCCTAAAAAAAACAAGTAAATTAACACACGCACCAAATCAAACTAGAGCCACTCATTTACACCACACAAAATGAAAGGGCATCAAAAGAAGTAAGCTAACACAAAACACGAAATAATAGCTGACGAACTGACCCCTCAAACAAAGCCAACTAATACAAGCTGTATGCATACGAGATGTCCTTGTCAGTCAGCATACCTCTGTTTGGCTGTGTATGGTCTGCTAAAACACGTAATGTCAGAAAAAAAGGGAGTCACTTCCCCAGTAAATAATGAATTAGACTGAGTTCACCTTGCATGGTTACTGTTTTCATGTCATTGACAAAGATTGATTGGCTTTCTCGCTGCTAGTACGGTAATGGAAATGGCTTGAATATATATATATATATATATATATATATATATATATATATATATATATATATATATATATATGTGTGTGTGTGTGTGTGTGTATGTATATATATACATATATATATATATATATATATATATGTATGTATATACATATATAATGTATATATATATATATATATATATATATATATATATATATATATATATATATATATATATATATATATACATACATGAATGTACACACACACATACATATATATATATATATATATATATATATTATTTATGTGCACATATGTATATATATATATGTATATATATACACACACATAAATATATATATATATATATATATATATATATATATATATATATATATATATATATCTTTCCAGTCACGTTCAGCAGCATGGGCAGACGTACAACTACTTAGTCTCTCCCCGTCCCTCGGGTAGGGGGGAGAGGGAGTAGTTATACCTTGATATACGAGCACATGAGGTGGGTGTGCGTGCATATCTATCTTAAATGATCTAGTTGTCTTTTTTGACGGGTCGTGTACTTCTTCTTCCCCACCGTTAAACTTACATTAAGGGGTCGGTTGCCTGATGCGCCCTTTCCAATGCCTTCAATCAAAGGCATCCTCTTCCACCAAACATCTTCTCTCCATATCATCCTTCACCTTATCTCGCCATCTAATTCTCTGACTCCCTTTTGATCTTGTGTCTACTAGTATATATATATATATATATATATATATATATATATATATATATATATATATATATATATATATATATATATATATATAATTCACTGTCTTTAGAGACAGCGCTTACTGACTATTAAGTCCCATCTTTCAAAACCCTGTCTCACAACATACCCATCTTTATTAGTCTTTCCTGTCCAGCCTTCTAGCAATTCTAAATTATGCACATATCCCCCGCTCTTCTCGTAGTCCACCAGTTTCACATGACTGAACCATCTCAAAATGTTTCTAATCTACCTACGATAACCTTTATACCCCTTTTGCGTATCTCTAAATATCTCGCTCTTTTTATTCTTACGCAAGGTTTACTAGTAAGTCTTATATCAGCAGCTTTATTATTCTTATATTCACATTCAACATCCGCCCTTCACTTCCATAAACATATATGGTGGTCTATTGGAAACATCCCTGTCCGGCAATGTGCCGGACTTCGGTTCGAGAGCAGCTTAAGCTCGATAGTTTCTTGTAGTATCTGCAACCTTACCATCCTTGTGAGCTAAGGATTGGGGGTTTTGGAATAGTCTATAGTCCTGCTTGCTCGGTCATCAGCAGCAACTACATAGCCCTCCCTGGTCCTAGCTTGGATGGAGAGGGGACTTGAGCGCTGATCATATGTATATATGGTCAGTCTCAAGGGTATTGTCATTGTCCCTTGTCTCTGCCATTCATGATCCACCTTTAAACAAGCCTACTTGATCAAGTACATTATGTTGATGATTCTGATGTTTAGTATAAACTATTTTTCATTCAATAAGGGATTTATACAATCATACCAACTACTGTAACATGAAAAAAACTTATTAATATCTCCAAATAAAGACAAACCAAGCAAATGCTTTATCAGTCAACATTAAATAAAACAAGCAAATACCACATTCTGAAAACCAAGTCGATAAAACATTGACGCGCATTCCTGCTTTCAGGAAGAGGTCTCGTGGACAAATATTTTGGTCGATCCCAAAGTAAACAAAGCATAAGGTTTAAAGGCTACTCGTGAATGGCAAAGGCAAGGGACAGTGTCATTGCCCTAGCAAGCAGGACAATGCCCTAGACCTAGAGACTGACCATATATTATGTGATCAGTGCCAAAGCCACCTCTCTCCCCAAGCTAGGACTAAGGAGGGCCAGGCAATGGCTGCTGATGACTCAACAGATAGACCTATAGGCTCCCCCAAAACTCCCAACCTTAGCTCACAAGGATGGTAAGGTTACAGATACTAAAGGCACTAACGAGTCTGAGCGGGACTCGAACCCCCGTCTGGCACACACCAGGCAGAGACGTTACCAATCAGGCCACAACAACCACTCATGAATAATTGCTAAGCGATTGTTAATGTGGGGAAATATTGTTTCCAGTGTACGCAACCCGGAAAAATGACGGCAAAATATTTAGATAGATATGCATACATAGATTCAACCTCTCGCACCACCTCCCCCCTTTTTCTAACTAACACCTGCCGGTTCGGCAATTTGTGGGAGTGTGTGGTTTCTTGGTGTACCTTTCTCAACAGGGTATGACTACTCCCTCTCCCCACTGAGCGTGACAGGAAAGAAATATCTACATAATATATATATATATATATATATATATATATATATATACATATATATATATATTTATATATATATATATATATATATATATATATATATATTTATATATATATATATATTATATAAAGCCAGAGATTTTCTCTTTATTACATAGGGGAGATGAGTAAAAAAATGTCAAATCAATATGTAATAAGTCTGCAGTGAGTTGCATTCTCTGAATTAACTCAATTCTGATAAAAATGTATTGGTGAATAAATAAATATTTCATAAGGTTTCCAATAATTACAGTATCTTAAATAAATCAAAGTATCTAGGTGTCTGTTATAATTAGTTTGGAAAAGTTAAAATTACAGCTTTTAATGAAGGTTGATTTCTCAATATATCCTTCATTCGTATTTTCTTTGTTTCTCTTCTGACTTGGGAGTTGGGTGAAAATGAATAAACAAATAAGATATAAGACAGGTGAAGCTTATAACAACAACAATAATAATAATAATAATAATAATAATAATAATAATAATAATAATAATTAAATTAAAAAGTATAAGGAGACAGTAAATAACTGACATGGCTTAATAACTTAGGTAAATATTATATTCATGTAGGGTAAGCTCAATCTATAATGAATTTCTTAAGGTAGAATTAAGAAAGGCATTTTACAATGGCCCCTATGGATTGACTATTTGGGTGTCAAATCTTACGTCTTGTATGAATATACAATATTTACAGTATATATATATATATATATATATATATATATATATATATATTATATTATATATATTATATATATATATGTATATGTGTGTATAATATATTTATATACATATATATATATATATATATATATATATATATATATATATATATATATATATATATTAAATATATAATATGCTGTGCATACATGCACACACACACACAAACACACACACACACACACACATATATATATATATATATATATATATATATATATATATATATATATATATATAAGACGTGGTGAAAGAATGATCAACAAAGCTGTATTAGTTAGGGCCACCCATACAAGAATGGTTTGCTGTAAGCAATCGGACTAAGGTCTCCCACCATCACCAATCCGTAGTCACCAGCTTGGTGATGAGAATGGGCAAAACCCAGGCATCACTACAGGTTTACAGGTCTAAAGGCCGCTCATGAATGGCAGAGGCAAGGGACATTGACACTGCCCTACCAAGCAGGACAATGCCCTAGAGACTGACCACATACTGTATACATATGATCAGCGCCCAAACCCCCTCTCTACCTAAGCTAGGACTAAGGAATGGTCTAGAAACGGTTGCATTTATTTTTGTTGTGTGTGTGTGTGTGTGTGTGTGTGTGTGTGTGTGTGTGTGTGTGTGTATGTGTATGTGTATGTGTATGTGTGTGTGTTTGTGCCCCTATGTCTTAGTCTATTAATGCCCCGCTTGATCCTTTTCCCAAGGCAGTTACGAGAAAAATTCCTTACGTCCAATACACAATACAAGAGACGATGCCTTATCATTAATCTGCGTCACAGCGTGTCAAGCACTAGACCAACAGGCGACCCCGATAATAAACAACACTCTTGTGAATGTAACCTGAGTGCTTTCATGCAAAGGACAATGGGAAGGACAGCCTATTGTCCTCATCTAGGCCGGGGTCAAGGTAACAAGAGAGAAAGGAAGGGATAAGGTTGTTTCTTCACCGTCTCTATATAACAATGACCAAGTGTCTTTTCGGTTTCGACCAGTGCCATTGCCAGACGTATAACTTCGGTCTCTCCCCGCCTTAGGATAGGGGGAATAGGGGTAGCCATACCTTAGTGAGAGGGGATGTGGGTGCGTGCATATCTATTTAAATATTTAGCCCTCCTTTTTGACGGGTAGCGTGCACTAGTGTAAAAAGATATTATAAAGTAGAAAACATGGAAGGAGAGGTCTGTCATTTTACAGGTATGGTCTTAGCAGTACCACTGCCTTCTTGTGTATCTCCATATCCGTATCAATGGCCTACTGGAAACGTCCCTGCCAAGCGGTCTGCTGGGGTGAAGTTCGGTTCGCGCTTTAAACTCGTTAGTTTTTTGCAGAGTCTGCAACCCCACCATCCTTGTGAGCTAAGGATGTGGGTTTGGGGGAGCCTATGAGTCTATCTGCTGAAGCCTGAACAGCCATTGCCTCGCCCTCCCTGGTCCTAGCTTGGGCGCTGATCATAGTTTATAGAAATATGTGGTCGTCTCCAAGGTATTGTCCTGATAGCTAAGCCATTGTCACTGTCCCTTCCCTCTGCCAATCATGAGCGGAATTTAAAGCCTTTAAAGGCGATTTTCGCCATCATTTAGGAAAAACAATTCTTTAAGTTTTCTAAACTTACTTAAATTTGGACAGGAAGGTCTGCCCCGATCTCTTAACCAGAACAAAGACTTTATTCATATAACCTTTGAAAGATATCGGAATTGGACCCACTGATTATTGCGTAGTATGAACCAAGAAAAAACTTTTGCGGCTTGTATACCATCTTCCTACACCCATGAATGTGGACCTTATTTATTCAGACGGGCAACTGGCTTTATTCTATCCGACCTGAGTTTACCAGGTACACATTCAATCCCAAGACCGACTGACTGATATGTAACCCAGTTGAAAAAGCAGGATACTATAAACACAAGGGCTACAACAGGGAAAATAGCCCAGTGAGGAAAGAAATAAGAAAACGGAATAGATTGCCTGAGTGTACCCAAGAGAACCCAAAACAGTGAAAGACCAAGGTACAGAGGCTAAGACACTATCCAAGGCTAAATAACAATGGTTTGATTTTGGAGTGCAAACATCCTAAAAAAGCTGCCTAACATAACTAAAGTCTCTTCTACCCTTAGCGGAAAGTAGCGCCTGAACAATTACAGTGCAGTCGTTAACCCATTGAGCGAAGTATAATTTTTTTTGTACCTCAAGTGTTGTCCGGTGTATGAGGGAAAAGGAGAATGTGTAAAGAATAGGTCACAGTATTCGGCGTAATTGTAGGCAAAGGAAAAATGAGCTGTAACCAGAGAGGAATCCAGTGTAGTACTATGTGGCCAGTCAAAAGACCCTACAAAACACCAGCAAGAATCCGAGGGTGATAGAACTAACTGAAAACCTTTAATAGCCCTTGGGAAACTATTTGACAAAATGAGAAATTATTTGTAAATAATTCCAATCATTTGACAAATATAGATTACCAGAGAGCCTCTGAATATAAAAATCAACTACGTTTTTAAAACTAAATTATTTTCTCTAATCGTACAGTATATTGTTTTCTGTCAGTGAGATTAAAACTCTGTTGCAATCATTGTCTTCCATTAAAATTGCAAGGTGATCCCTCGCTCATATATTTGGTTTTAGTGAAACCATTTCATATCAACCGGAAATAAAATTATTTATTGCCATAAAATCATGCAGCTCTTATTGAATAAGCATTAGATTGTAACTTTAGAGATCTTGAAAAGCTTCATGAAAAATATACTCAATTTTCACTGCTCTCTACAATGGCTACGCCTAAGGTATATATATATATATATATATATATATATATATATATATATATATATATATATATATATATACACACACACATATATATATATATATATATATACAACTATACATATATATATGTATATATATATATATATATATATACATACATACAACTATATATATATTTATATACATATATATATATATATATATATATATACTTACATACATACATACAACTATATATATACACATACATACATACATACATACAACTATATATATATATATATATATATATATATATATATATATATATATATATGTATGTATATATATTGTGTCACCTTTCTCCCAAATAAAGGGGTGGTACGAGAACAAAAAAAAGTCACTGCTATATCAGCACTGAACAGATGATGAACTCCCTAGGTAGTAAAACTCCAATAAATTAACAGGCCAATTTACCAATATGAAAAGCCC
>NC_090759.1:65624860-65644860 GCF_036898095.1 Palaemon carinicauda
GAATCTTCACCTGCAATATGTACTGTTCCTGTTTGTTTAGATATAAAGTCTTTATTAATCTTCTATCTTGCCAATAAATGGATATATCTTTTTTTAAATTTCCAGTTGTAATGTCCACTGAACCCTATCATATTTTCTCAACGTCAACGAAATAAACAAACATTTCCTCATTGACATCTAAACTTTTTCTTGGATCATCCTCATACAGCCAATTGCCTCCAAGTTCCATATCCTGATTTAAATCCAATTTGGTTCTTTCCAATATATTCTTCAGCTTTTGCTCTTAAACTTCCTGCTAATATTATAAGCATTATTTTTGAAGCATGACTAATTAAGCTTATTGTTCTATGTTCATTTTTTAAACTAATACATTTCAATGTTGTCATTGTTCTTAAAACATTTTATATCAATTGTTCATTACTTCTCTTGTAGTTTATTTATTTCTTTATTTCCTTTCCTCACTGAGCTATTTTACCCTGTTGGAGTCCTTGGGCTTATAGCACCCTGCTTTTCTAACTAGGGTTGTGGCTTACCTAGTAATAACATAAAAAATAATAACTGAAAGCTTTTCCTTATCAAATAAAATATTCCTTAAATTATCACATCAATTCTAAATGTTCACCGTTTTAGATTTGTCCATCTTTATAAACAATTTCTTTTCTAATTTGCCTTTATATTTCTTTTTCACCTATTTACTTATCAAAAGTAGCATTTTAGCTTGTTTTCATCTCTTCCCTTAGTACACAATTTAAAGCAACGGTATTTAATCATTGAACTCTATAGAACATGGAATTTCAGGGAAGCACAATTATAATACCAGTAGCATTGTACCTTATAGTAGTCATACTAAAAAGCAATAGCAATTCTCAAGTAGAGTGAAGAGCTAATTTTCACTAATTATCACAATTGTACACTTCTATTAGAAGACCAAGCCACTCAGGAGACCCAGTTGGAGAGAATTAGCGTTTATTACAATGAAGCAGCAGGTAGGACAATTCATTTTCTCAACTCATACCTCCTTGGGCTTACAGCATCCTGCTTTTCTTACTGGGGTTGTAGCTTAGCTAGTGATAATGATATTGATAATGATTTAGCTTTTTTCCTCGTCAGATAAAATTTTCATTTAATTTCTATATTAATTATAAAAATTTACCGTTTAATATTTTTCATTCTTTATAATACCTTTTTTATTTCCTTTTTATTCTGAAGTAATTTAAATTTTTTTCTCGGTAAAATAATTGTTTATTTAACTCCCACAATAGTTCTAAATGTTTACCGTTTTTAATTTTGATTTTTAAAATTTTTGTTTCGAATGTTTAATTGCCTAATTACTTATTAATTATACCATCGACCCTGTTTTGTTATTTTCTATTATCAAGCAATTTGACAATAGCCAGGATAATCGTACTTTCTTTAAATTCTGAGATTTTGGGAACTTTTGAATTTTAGGGTAAAATTAACATAAACTATTGGCAGCCCAGTACTAATACCTATAGTAATTGACCTTATATTAATTGCACTAAAATGTAACAGCAATTGTAAAATAATATCAAGTACATAATTTCACTAATGGTCACAATTGTACATATCTATTAAAATTGCATTTGATAGCAGCTTTAGCAACACTTATAGCACTAGTAATACTAATAAAGTACTTTGAAGGTTTAAAGGCCACTCATGAATGGCAGGGGCAAGGAACAATGACATTGCCCTAGCAACCAGGACAATGCCCAAGAGACTGACCATATATGCATATGATCAGCGCCCAAGCCCGCTACCCACCCAAGCTAAGACGAAGGAGGCCCAGACAATGGCTGCTGATAACTCAGCAGGTAGACCTACAGGCTCCCCCAAACCCCTTATCCTTAGCTTATAAGGATGGTGAGGTTGCAGACACTACAAGAAACTATCGAGCTTGAGCGGGACTCGAACCCCAGTTTACAGCCGTGGAGTCATCATTCATAAACACGGCCTATTCAGGAAATTCTACTGAATAAACATATGTTTCTTTCAGCAAATGAAATTATGATATTTTGGATAATTTCGAATAATCCCATTTATTGAATAGCTTACAGACACTACAAGGCGCATCTATGACCCCTACCCATATTCAAGCCTGGGGTGCTATATGAATTATTAATAAAAATCATTAAGAATTATTACATATCAAGAAAATAAACTAGCACTATGAATTGTCAAATTCTTATAAACATATATTCTTTAATAATAATAAAAAAAAAAATACAAAATCGCTGTTCATAATAATATCCTTCTCTGAGCTAGAATAAATTTTTAGCGATGCCAATTCTCGAAAAGTTTATTCTTTGTTCTAAAGGGAATAAAATCACACTTCACAAAATATTCAAACCAAATTTTGCCAAAATATAAACAAAGGAAATATGAGAAACTTCACTAAAAATGTAATATTAGAATCAACACTAAAATCCATATAAGAAAAAGCACCCCTATATATATATATATATATATATATACTGTATATTAAAATACAGTATATAGGCTATACATCCATAAATATACATATACACATTTATATATACAGTATATATATACCATTAAAATAAAAGTATAAATATATATAGGATATATATATGTATGTATGTATATATATGTGTATATATATATTATATAATATATATATATATACATGTATATACATATATATATATATATATATATACACATATGACTCAAATAATTCAAATAAGAGAAGCAGGCCACCCCTAAATAATTCATGACAAGAAAAACAAAAAATTCAAATAACAGGAACACAACTGAAAGGTACACCTCTCTGTTAACAGTCTCTGAAGGCCAGACATACCGCAGACAATGCACAAGAGAATCGATTCCTGTCTATCACTTGACAATGTAAGAGCAGTTGCTCAAGGCGAATTAGTTACCTGGGAAAAATCTCAGTTCTAAACAGGTGGAAGAGGATCAGAAGTGAAAAGGGTGGTTTAAAAGCAGTCAAAGGTGTTATTGTCATTAAGAATAATTATTCGAGTTAGAGCATCAACAAACACATTATTATTATTATTATTATTATTATTATTATTATTATTATTATTATTATTATCCAAGCTACAACCCTAGTTGGAAAAGCAAGATGCTATAAGCCCAGGGGCTCCAACAGGGAAAAATAGCCCAGTGAGGAATGGAAATAAGGAAATAAATAAATGAAGAGAACAAATTAACAATAAATCATTCTAAAATAAGTAACAACGTCAAAACAGACATGTCATATATAAACTATTAACAACATCAAAAACACACAAAAACAAAAATATAGACAAGTAGAAAGATTCATTCCTTTTAGATTGCCCTAACATGTGGTTGGAACACGGGCTCTTGCTTTGAAAGAGCCATCAGAGATTTCAGACCTCCGCCGCCAATGAAGATTGTCAACAGACCTCCGCCAATTAAGATTATCGCTTTTACTCAAGTCTTCAGACCAAGCTTTTCCTTTATTTCATATGTTAACCGTGGATGAATCTACCGTATAATAACAATAACTAGATGGGCAGTCAGTGGAGAACATGCCTTCGCAACGCCAATAAATCTTATTTTGCTCTCAACTCTACTGCGTACTTCGATGTATTCTCTTCAAATTCTAATGCATTCGTCGTAAGGTCATATACCACATGTTCACCAAGTTTCATTGAAATTGGTTCAATAATTATGGCGTAATGTTGTTCAAAAAAAAAAAGAAAAAAAAAAATATTTGCCATTTTCTTAACATTGCTACTGGTGCGTACTTGTATTTTGATGTACTCTACCCAAAATGTTACAGAGTCATCCTTGGGTCATACCCAACATTACTTCCAATTTTGGTCAAAATCTGAACATTAGTTTCTTTTGGAAAGTGGCTAACAAACAAAATCAGAAAAAGAGACAAGGGTGAATACATCCCTACGCAAAATGTTCGATTTTGGCGATGGCAATAACACGAGCAGAGGATAGATACCTCCACCAAGTCAGGGAAAACAGCCCGTCGTAAACATAGGCGAAGTATTACCTTGAAGATTGATCTTCCGATAATTGGTTATAGGTCAACCAATTCAAACCGGTTATGTTTTGAGTGATGTAACATAATCACTGTCATTTGATTTTCTAACGGATTTTTTTTTAAATTTGCTATTATATATAATAATTCAGTAAATGAGGGATATGACAAATGTGCAGCTCAAAAAATCCCACTACTGCTCCTCTTTTCGTCTAAGATGTAGGATGGTTTATACGGTAATAAAATGTCCACACAGAGGAGATTTCAGTTACCAGACTTATGAAGACCATCTCTTGAATATATTTCTGAGTGGAAATACCTCAAAGTGGTGAAAGGGTTTACGTATTACCATGATCAGCAAAGCCGTACTAGTCAAGGCTTGATGTGAGCGATTAGACGAAAATCTCCCAAAACCATCAGCAATGCCAGTGTGGTGATGAAAACTGGCCAAACCCCAGACATGAATTGACTAGTCTGAGACCTTTGTCCTGCAGTGGAATAGAAACGTCTGCGTTTGTTGTTGTTTACATGTTACTAATTGCTAAGAAATTATTCTTCCTGATAGTCAAACACATCAGCGTTATTCAGCTGTTTTCCCGCATCCTTGTTTTTTTTTTTTTTCATATTAAAAAAGTTGAGGGAATGCATAACCCCAAAGAAGCTATTGATACCGGTTATAGTCACATTCACAATGCCTTCCGTCCTTGTTTCCTTTCCTCACTGAGCTATTTTCCCTGTTGGAGCCTTTCCAACTAGGGTTGTAGCTTAGCAAGTAATAATAATAATAATGATAATAATAATAATAATAATGTTGACAACTAACAGTAATTATACCCGATAGACTTAGCAGAACGTTCACGGTTAATAATTTCATCAAAATAAATCTTTGAAAATTAACAAAAAAGCGAAAATAATCATAAGACAATAAAACATCATTATCGTGTATGAAATCTTAAGGACATTTGTAATTAAATAATTTCCTTTGCAATGAAATGGCCATTTGGGTTTGTTAATTTTGTTAAATTTGTGTAGTAAATTCATAATACTAATGATGAAGACAAGAATACTCCTTTACTTAAAGATTAAGGTTAAGGACCCAATATCGTGCACTCTATATTGTTTTAGAGTCACACTTAAGACTAAAACTTTATAGGTTCATTTTGTTAATAAGGCAATATAAAATTAACAATTATAAGACCTTGCTTATCCTTACTATCAATGATAGTAATGATGAATGAAAGGTGGATAGTTGTATTAAGTGAGCCAATGGGGAGAGGAATCCAATAAGAACTGGATAAAAATAAAAGGTAGAAACCAATGCAGTTGGAGATAGAATGATCATGAGTATTGTCTCTACTGTGAGTCCAGATGGGCACACAATACCCATTGACACACAAAAGGGACAAAGATTGAAAAACAACATAAGACCATTTCTCTTTGCCAAGCGAGGAATGCGTGCTTCTGAGAGAGAGAGAGAGAGAGAGAGAGAGAGAGAGAGAGTTGTAAAAATTGTCCGTTCGATTCAACATAACCGAGTTCGATAAATCATTGATTAACAAAGGCCCCCAGTGACCTGGACATATATATATATATATATATATAGAGAGAGAGAGAGAGAGAGAGAGAGAGAGAGAGAGAGTTGTAAAAATTGTCCATTCGATTCAACATAACCGAGTTCGATAAATCATTGATTTCAATAACAAAGGCCCCCAGTGACCTGGACATAGATATATATATATATATATATATACAGAGATAGATAGAGAGAGAGAGAGAGAGAGAGAGAGAGAGAGATTGTAAAAATTGTCCTTTCGATTTAACAACCGAGTTCGATAAATCATTGATTTCAATAACAAAGGCCCCCAGTGACCTGGACATATATATATATATATATATATATATATATATATATAGATATAGATATAGATATATATATATATATATATATATATATATATATATAGAGAGAGAGAGAGAGAGAGAGAGAGAGAGAGAGAGAGAGAGAGAGAGAGAGAGAGAGAGAGTTGTAAAAATTGTCCATTCGATTCAACATAACCGAGTTCGATAAATCATTGATTTCAATAACAAAGTCCCCCAGTGACCTGGACATTATATATATATATATATATATATATATATATATATATATATATATATATATATATATATATATATATACAGAGAGAGAGAGAGAGAGAGAGAGAGAGAGAGAGAGAGAGAGAGAGAGAGAGAGAGAGAGAGAGAGAGAGAGAGAGAGAGAAATTGTAAAAATTGTCCTTTCGATTTAACATAACAGAGTTCGATAAATCATTGATTTCAATAACAAAGTCCCCCAGTGACCTGGACATATCGAGAGGAGAGAGAGAGAGAGAGAGGGAGAGGAGAGAGAGAGAGAGAGAGAGAGAGAGAGAGAGAGAGAGAGAGAGAGAGAGAACTAATAGCCAATCTATCGAGCACATTATAGGCACGTCTCAAGGCCGCGGGGATTACAAGAAACGTCAATTGGCCCCGAGAATGATAGGTCGCTTACTCACAAAAGCATTCCTGGGAATTCCACGAAAACAAAAGGACGCATTTACGATGTAAACAAAGAAATGTCCTTATAACTTATCAATGAATAATCTTTATTGCCGTTTGTTTACGTTGCCTAAATGCAGATAGTTTTCCTAACTGATCAGTTATGAACTGCTCAGAAGATTGCCATGAGGGGGTTTGAAGGGCGCTCATGAATGGCGGAGGCAATGGACAGTGGCAATGTTGCTCAGTTATGAATTATTCAAAAGATTTCCATGAGGGGGTTTGAAGGGCGCTCATCAATAGCAGAGGCAAGTGACAGTGAAAATGTTTTACCAGAATAATTCCCTAGAGACTGATCATATATACACATGATCAGCGACTACGCCCTCTTTCCACCCAAGCTAGTGCCAGGGAAGGCCAGACAATGGCTGATTACTCAATACCTTGGGCAGGACTCTAACCCCAGCCCGGCAAATCGCAAGGCATATTGATTTTCATTCTTTATAATTTTTTTTTTTACGCCAAATATAGGCGTTTTCTCACGAGAAAGTCACGTTATGTGTAAAAAATCAGAGATTATTTAGAACTATCCTGCAATGCCATGTTATCATTTTTAAATAAACTCCCTTCACTGAGGAGGTGAACACAATGACTCCTTCAGTTTGTGCCTTGACTTTCGTGTGTGTGTGTGTGTGTGTGTGTGTGTGTGTGTGTGTGTGTGTGTTATCAGACCTGGGATATTTGCATTGAAAAAAAAAATGTTTTTACAAAAAATAAATATTCACGTATTGGCATTCTAGTTGGAAAATAGGCTTTGATTCATTTGTAAAAATCATGTAAACTTCTAGGAAGATAATAATAATAATAATAATAATAATAATAATAATAATAATAATAATAATTTCCCTTTTTTTACACAAAAAGTTATTTTAATTCTAAAATATATTTATAATAATCAAACTCTTGGACGGATGGTAATCTCCTAACTCATGCAAACTTGAACGTGACTCACATTATGATCATATGAAATAAAAGCGACTATAGTCAATTCTTTTTAGCGAGGCAGATTTGCAGAGACTCGCAGGGGTGCCCTTTTAGCTCGGAAAAGTTTCCTGATCCCTGATTGGTTGGACAAGATAATTCTAACCAATCAGATAGCAGGAAACTTTTCCGAGCTAAAAGGGCACCACTGCGCGTCGGTGCAAATGCGCCTCATTAAAAAAATTGAGTGTATATATATATATATATATATATATATATATATATATATATATATATATATATATATATATATATATATATATATATATATTTTACTTAAGTGTATGACTTGTAAGACGAAACTACAGTATCGCATGGGGCTCTTGGGAACTTTCTTACACTGGCCTTTAGTTTTCAGTTTCGAAGATCGCAAATTGAAACAACATTTTATTCTATTATATAACATTAAAGATCGATAAATCTATATCAAGTATGCAACCAAAGTATTTGTATACATGAATCATGCTAGGTAGTGTTTTCGAAGCACCTTGTATGTTTTCATTTGCCAAAAAATATAAAAAGTAAAAAAAACAAATAAAAATGCATATATGATCACTGATATCTTGATATTCAATCTTTAAAATAGTAAAGATTAAACGTTTATGGCAAATTCTCCGGTAGATAAAAAATAAAAAAATTCCCGTTGAGATACAGTTCTCTCTTAAGAGTAAAGAACTACTCTATTTCTATGTGCTTATGGGTCAAAGTAAAAATATAGGTCAAGCAGTAACTAGCAAAAGTTAAACATGAAAACATCTGTAGCTGTCTTAGTAGTTTAAAATCTCTCTTTTGAATAAGAATTGCCAGATATTTGTTTAAAAATTAAGCGTCTCATGTCAAGGTAATATGTTTAAGTAAAGAAAGAATAAAATAAAGTAAACTTTCGAGGGAGTGTTAGATAGTACAAAGATAAGTCCTACAATTACAGCTAATTACTTAATTGTGTAAACGCAAGAAAACTTCTGGAATTACCAAATTACAGATCAAGACTAGGTGATGGAATCAGGTTAAATGCACAGGAAAGAAGAAGAAAACAGTAATTTTAACCTCCAACGTTTAGAATTAATCTACCCTAATTTGCCTGAAGATTTAGATCATCAAATGGTCTCTTAATTTCAATCAAATTTGCTGTCATCGGCATGAGAAAGTGTATCAATCTAATAAGCAAATAGAGTTTTCATTTATGAATGAGCTGAATTAAGAAATAAAATCTATTATTTAGAGGGAAAAGACAGGAGCGTATTCGAGTCAGTAGTATAATGGAAGATCCTTATCCCATAATGAAGACCAAATTCGCAATAGTTATAAAGATTTCGTACTAAATAGAGTACAGTGTCAAAAATTTGCATTAAAAAACGATATATGTCTGGCAATTTTAATCCCAGAATATTCACCGTTTTAAAAACGGATATATTGACGTAAAGGAGTGATATTACGGTCACTAACCCGTAAAAGATAATAACAAAGTAGGGTAAAATTACGGTCGCCTGCATTTCACTGAAATACGGCTGAGAACAATATGTTTACGGAGAATTTCCGATTAAAAATACGGTTATTTAATAGTGTAAGTTATTCAACGGTCGAATATGGATTAGGTGAAAGATCATTTATTGGATTGACTGATCATAATTTCTAAACAAGTGCTGTTCTGGAATTATGATGAACAAGTGAACATCATCACATGGATAAGTAGGAAAAAAAAAACACTCCACATGCAGATAATATACATAAAAGCAGGAGACATATTAGAAACAATAAGAAAGTACACTAAAATAAAACATTGAAAATGTTAATAAAAAAAATATATTCTTGACTTGAATGAGTTAGGTTGTTTATTTATTTCCTTATTTCCTTTCATCACTGGGCTATCTTTCCCTGTTGGAGCCCTTGGGCTTATAGCATCTTGCTTTTCCAACTTGGGTTGTAGCTTAGCAAGGAATAATAATAATAATAATAATAATAATAATAATAATAATAATAATAATAACAATGGATGAAAATCAACACAATATCGTGCTCAAATAGAAATAAATTTCTACCTCATACTTGGGATCAAACCCTAGCCCCTGGTTGGAAGCGACCTGACCTTTCATTTGAAAAGGCTAGGATTCGATACCAAGTATGAGGTAGAAATGTAAATAATAATAATAATAATAATAATAATAATAATAATAATAATAATAATAATAATAATATGAAGGGTGTAAATTCTGAAAGTTAATACAGAATTATTTCGATCGATCAACTAAAGCTAAGCTATAGGAAATAGAACGCATGCTCATTTCAATACATTTTATCGCAATTCTTACAGGCTTTCACGAGTAAATATGTACAAAATAACAAACCACTTGCAACTTGCAAAATTTCTTGAATTTGGCATGTAAAAAAAAAGAATTTACAGTTTTTAAAAACAAAGAGTTTACAAACTGCTTAAAACTGTTTGCAAACACAGTGTATAAAGGTGTATATTTGTTTCCTGTCCAGAAAGTAAAACATCGTGTGCGTGTATATATATATATATATATATATATATATATATATATATATATATATATATATATATATATATATATATACACATGTAAATTGTATGTAAATATATCAACATCAACTTGTAAATATATTATCTATCAAATAAAATTCAAACTTTTAGCAAATGGTCTTCTGTTGAACAGGTTAACACAAGTATCGTTTTATAGTGTATATATGGCAATTATGTAACGCTGATATTGGTCTATAAAAATGCTGTTTATCATTCACAGTAAATTCGTTACTTCTCTATTTCTTTTCCACACTAGGCAGCCTACCCTGATGGAATTCTTGGACTTATAACAATCTGCTGTTCTAAATAGAGTTGTAGCTTGGCTTCTATTAACATGACAGTATGCTGAATGATATACCTTCATAAAAGAAAATGCAGACACGCTTATCAGCATATAAAAATCGATGGCTCTTCCTCTCATTCCGTAAATGTACCAGTGGTAATTTCACATTGATAAATAACAGGCAAACGCACTCCTAAAATCTAAATCTCTCTCTCTTAGGGGATGCGCATTTCAACCTGCGCAAACCTACGACGTCAACCAGATCTGAGCGATCTCACGTTGACATTTCCCTTGGTACTGGGCTTCTACATTATGTATTGGGGCGGACGATGTTAACCCAAATTGGACCTCGACTACATTAGAGAGAGAGAGAGAGAGAGAGAGAGAGAGAGAGAGAGAGAGAGAGAGAGAGAGGCCATCAACTTTTACATTCTAAAATAGCATATTTTCTTTTCATGATTAAACATAAAAAAGTCATGAAAGGATAAAAAGAAATTAAATGAAGTGGATGTCAAGATACAAAAAACAAAAATAAGATTCGAAAAAGAATGAAAAAAAAAATTATAACATTAACTCCATTAACTTTAAAGGTTTAAAGGTCAATAACGAATGGCAGAGGCCAGGGACATGATATTGCCCTAGCTAGCGGGACAATGCCCTGGAGACTGACCATATAAACATATGATCAGCGCTAACGCTCCTCTCCACCCAAGTTACGGACAGGGATGGGTAGCTCACAAGGATGGTGATGTTACAGACACTGCAAGAAACTATAGAGCTTAAGGGGGACTCGAATCACAGTCTGCCAGAAGGCTTGAGCGGGACACGAACCACAGTCCGGCCGAAGGCTTGAGCGGGACTCGGACCACAGTCCGGCAGAAGGCTTGAGCGGGACTCGGACAACAGTCCGGCAAAATGCTTGAGCGGGACTCGGACCACAGTCCGGCAAAATGCTTGAGCGGGACTCGGACCACAATCCGGCAGAAGGCTTGAGCGGGTCTCGGACCGCAGTCCGGCAGAAGGCTTGAGCGGGACTCAAATCACAGTCCGGCAGAAGGGTTGAGCGGGACTCGGACAACAGTCCGGCAAAATGCTTGAGCGGGACTCGGACCAAAATCCGGCAGAAGGCTTGAGCGGGTCTCGGACCGCAGTCCGGCAGAAGGCTTGAGCGGGACTCAAATCACAGTCCGGCAGAAGGGTTGAGCGGGATTCGGACCACAGTCCGGCAAAATGCTTGAGCGGGACTCGGACCACAATCCGGCAGAAGGCTTGAGCGGGTCTCGGACCGCAGTCCGGCAGAAGGCTTGAGCGGGACTCAAATCACAGTCCGGCAGAAGGGTTGAGCGGGACTCGGACAACAGTCCGGCAAAATGCTTGAGCGGGACTCGGACCACAATCCGGCAGAAGGCTTGAGCGGGTCTCGGACCGCAGTCCGGCAGAAGGCTTGAGCGGGACTCAAATCACAGTCCGGCAGAAGGGTTGAGCGGGTCTCGGACAACAGTCCGGCAAAATGCTTGAGCGGGACTCGGACCACAATCCGGCAGAAGGCTTGAGCGGGTCTCGGACCGCAGTCCGGCAGAAGGCTTGAGCGGGACTCAAATCACAGTCCGGCAGAAGGGTTGAGCGGGACTCGGACAACAGTCCGGCAAAATGCTTGAGCGGGACTCGGACCACAATCCGGCAGAAGGCTTGAGCGGGTCTCGGACCGCAGTCCGGCAGAAGGCTTGAGCGAGACTCAAATCACAGTCCGGCAGAAGGGTTGAGCGGGACTCGGACAGCAGTCCGGCAAAATGCTTGAGCGGGACTCGGACCACAATCCGGCAGAAGGCTTGAGCGGGTCTCGGACCGCAGTCCGGCAAAATGCTTGAGCGGGACTCGGACAACAGTCCGGCAAAATGCTTGAGCGGGACTCGGACCACAATCCGGCAGAAGGCTTGAGCGGGTCTCGGACCGCAGTCCGGCAGAAGGCTTGAGCGGGACTCAAATCACAGTCCGGCAGAAGGCTTGAGCGGGACTCAAACCACAGTCCAGCAAAAGGCTTGAGCAGGACTCAAATCACAGTCCGGCAGAAGGCTTGGGCGGGACTCGAACCACAGTCCAGCAAAAGGCTTGAGCAGGACTCGAACCACAATCCGGCAGAAGGCTTGAGCGGGACTCAAACCATAGTCCGGAAGAAGGCTTGAGTGGGACTCAAACCATAGTCTGACAGAAGGCTTGAGCGGGACTCGAACCACAGTCCAGCAGAACGCTTGAGCAGGACTCGAACCACAGTCCAGCAAAAGGCTTGAGCGGGACTCGAACCACAATCCGGCAGAAGGCTTGACCCGGACTCAAACCATAGTCCGGAAGAAGGCTTGAGCGGGACTCAAACCATACTCTGACAGAAGGCTTGAGCGGGACTCGAACCACAGTCCAGCAGAACGCTTGAGCGGGACTCGAACCACAGTCCAGCAGAACGGTTAAGCGGGACTCGAACCACAGTCCGGCAGAAGGCTTGAGCGGGACTCGAAGGCAGAAGGCTTGAGCAGGACTCAAACCCCAGTCTGACAGAAGGCTTGAGCGGGACTCGAACCACAGTCTGGCAGAAGGCTTGAGCGGGACTCGAACCACAGTCTGGCAGAAGGCTTGAGCGGGACTCGAACCACAGTCTGGCAGAAGGCTTGAGCGGGACTCGAACCACAGTCCAGCAGAACGCTTGAGCGGGACTCGAACCACAGTCCAGCAGAACGCTTGAGCGGGACTCGAACCACAGTCCGGCAGAAGGCTTGAGCGGGACTCGAAGGCAGAAGGCTTGAGCAGGACTCAAACCCCATTCTGACAGAAGGCTTGAGCGGGACTCGAACCACAGTCTGGCAGAAGGCTTGGGCGGGACTCGAACCACAGTCCAGCAAAAGGCTTGAGCAGGACTCAAACCACAATCCGGCAGAAGGCTTGAGCGGGACTCAAACCATAGTCCGGAAGAAGGCTTAAGTGGGACTCAAACCATAGTCTGACAGAAGGCTTGAGCGGGACTCGAACCACAGTCCAGCAGAACGCTTGAGCGGGACTCGAACCACAGTCCGGCAGAAGGCTTGAGCGGGACTCGAAGGAAGAAGGCTTGAGCAGGACTCAAACCCCAGTCTGACAGAAGGCTTGAGCGGGACTCAAACCACAGTCTGGCAGAAGGCTTGGGCGGGACTCGAACCACAGTCCAGCAAAAGGCTTGAGCAGGACTTGAACCACAATCCGGCAGAAGGCTTGAGCGGGACTCAAACCATAGTCCGGAAGAAGGCTTGAGTGGAACTCAAACCACAGTCTGACAGAAGGCTTGAGCGGGACTCAAACCACAGTCTGGCAGAAGGCTTGAGCGGGACTCAAACCACAGTCTGACAGAAGGCTTGAGCGGGACTCAAACCACAGTCTGACAGAAGGCTTGAGCGGGACTCAAACCACAGTCTGACAGAAGGCTTGAGCGGGACTCAAACCACAGTCTGGCAGAAGGCTTGAGCGGGACTCAAACCACAGTCTGGCAGAAGGCTTGAGCGGGACTCAAACCACAGTCTGGCAGAAGGCTTGAGCGGGACTCAAACCACAGTCTGGCAGAAGGCTTGAGCGGGACTCAAACCACAGTCTGGCAGAAGGCTTGAGCGGGACTCAAACCACAGTCTGGCAGAAGGCTTGAGCGGGACTCAAACCACAGTCTGGCAGAAGGCTTGAGCGGGACTCAAACCACAGTCTGGCAGAAGGCTTGAGCGGGACTCAAACCACAGTCTGGCAGAAGGCTTGGGCGGGACTCGAACCACAGTCCAGCAAAAGGCTTGAGCAGGACTCGAACCACAATCCGGCAGAAGGCTTGAGCGGGACTCAAACCATAGTCCGGAAGAAGGCTTGAGTGGGACTCAAACCATAGTCTGACAGAAGGCTTGAGCGGGACTCGAACCACAGTCCAGCAAAAGGCTTGAGCGGGACTCGAACCACAATCCGGCAGAAGGCTTGAGCCGGACTTAAACCATAGTCCGGAAGAAGGCTTGAGCGGGACTCAAACCATACTCTGACAGAAGGCTTGAGCGGGACTCGAACCACAGTCCAGCAGAACGCTTGAGCGGGACTCGAACCACAGTCCAGCAGAACGGTTAAGCGGGACTCGAACCACAGTCCGGCAGAAGGCTTGAGCGGGACTCGAAGGCAGAAGGCTTGAGCAGGACTCAAACCCCAGTCTGACAGAAGGCTTGAGCGGGACTCGAACCACAGTCTGGCAGAAGGCTTGGGCGGGACTCGAACCACAGTCCAGCATAACGCTTGAGCGGGACTCGAACCACAGTCCGGCAGAAGGCTTGAGTGGGACTCGAAGGCAGAAGGCTTGAGCAGGACTCAAACCCCAGTCTGACAGAAGGATTGAGCGGGACTCGAACCACAGTCTGGCAGAAGACTTGAGCGGGAATCGAACCACAGTCTGGCAGAAGGCTTGAGCGGGACTCGAACCACAGTCCAGCATAACGCTTGAGCGGGACTCGAACCACAGTCCAGCAGAACGCTTGAGCGGGACTCGAACCACAGTCCGGCAGAAGGCTTGAGCGGGACTCGAAGGCAGAAGGCTTGAGCAGGACTCAAACCCCAGTCTGACAGAAGGCTTGAGCGGGACTCGAACCACAGTCTGGCCGAAGGCTTGAGCGGGACTCGAACCACAGTCCAGCAGAACGGCTGAGCGGGACCCGTCCGGCAGAAGGCTATGCAGGGATGTTTCCATTAGGCCACCACAACACTTAGGTTATATATGACCCATTGCCTCTTATATTAGAACACCAAGGCTTGTTGTTAGTTTCTGAGAGGTATTACCATCCCTGCTATCCCACATAGACCCCCACTCCGCGTTCCATGATCTCAACGGAAGTTTCTTACAATAGCGTAAGGAGACGTGCACGAAATTTCGATCGCTTTTCATACTGTAGAAACGAGCAATAACCTTTCGAGCTTGCAATCTGGTAAAGGTTAGGTGGGTAGGTTTTGGGAGCTGCATTGGGGATGGAGGGGGGGGGGGAAGGTAACCCCACTCCCCATTACGTAAGAAGCTTAGAGACCTTCACAACAGTCCGTATAATTGAGGATCGATCATTTTCTTGTGGTTCCATTTGACAAAAAATATCTTACGTAAAGGATGTTGAAATTACCATACTTTACTGAAGCTTAGATAAATCCATATTAACTACAGATTTATATATAAACACATTTAAATATACACAGTATATATATATATATATATATATATATATATATATATATATATATATATATATATATATATATATATATATTATATACACATATGTGTGTATACACCAGTTTGTATATATATATATATATATATATATATATATATATATATATATATATATATATATATATATATACATATATATATGCAGAAGAACCACAGGAAAAATGAAAATACGAAATATACGATTAAGTCCAGACTAGTTTCGTGATACTTCTTCAGTCTTCTGCATCTGAGCATAACGTTTTCCTGTGATTTTTACGCATATACATATATGTATACATGTATAATATATATATATATATATATATATATATATATATATATATATATATATATATATGTGTGTGTGTGTGTGTATATATATGTATATATATATGCATATATATATATATGCATATATATATATATATATATATATATATATATATATATATATATATATATATATATATATACATATATATACATATTACTCTTTCTTAACTTATTCTTCACCTCTCCATTGGAAATTTAACATTATGCCTTCCCTATTCTGTTTGCCAGAGTATATCATACTAATGTTAATAACATTATTTGGTTTACTCTAGGGACGAATCAAATCATTCCACCCTAATGATACTTTTTTAATTTTACTGACATTTTATTTCAAATATTAAAAATCAATCAATGAAATGAAAATCCACAATCTTGCTTCTAGGACGATTCAGCTCTGGAATTCGACAAATTACTTTGTTTTCCTATAGACTGAACCTTAAAAAGTATGTCAAAATTATCATCCAATTAGACTGAACCTTAAAAAGTATGTCAAAATTCTCATCCAATTAGACTGAACCTTAAAAAGTATGTCAAAATTCTCATCCAATTAGACTGAACCTTAAAAAGTATGTCAAAATTCTCATCCAATTAGACTGAACCTTAAAAAGTATGTCAAAATTCTCACCCAATTAGACTGAACCTTAAAAAGTATGTCAAAATTCTCATCCAATTAGACTGAACCTTAAAAAGTATGTCAAAATTCTCATCCAATTAGACTGAACCTTAAAAAGTATGTCAAAATCCTCATCCAATTAGACAAACTTAAAAAGTATAAATGTCCATCCAATCTGACAAAAATAAATGGAAAAAAAGCCCATGACTCCAACGGACGTGACGTCATCGACGAAATCAAAGCCAGATTCTCTAATATCACGAAACTCTTCTCTTCTTTCAGCTTCTTCCTCTCTTTCTCCGTCGCATATCGACTTTCGACGAATAATTGAAACTCCTCGATGACGTAACAGCTGTAAAGGTTACCCCGATAAATTACGTCGTTGAGACGCTAGGTCACAATGGGAAATTAATCGATAGATTAGTTCTCTTTATTCCTAGGTTATATTATTTTAGTAACTTGTTATTTAGTTATTCACTTCTGAATTTGGAATTCTCCTATTTCCTCAATGTTCCTCATTATTCATCATGCGTTTGAGGTCAGACAAATGGTGGAGGAATTGTATCATCATACGTTTGATGTCAGACAAATAGAGAGAAACTATAATAATGTTTAGTACGACTACTATCATTACTCGTGCTGCTGTAAGTACAACATACGACGTAATGTTAGATAGCGTCATAGTAGTAGTAGTAGTAGTAGTAGTAGTAGTAGTAGTAGTAGTAGTAGTAGGAGTAGTAGTGCAATACCATGTTTCCATTTTAATTTAATCTCCTATTTTCCTATTCTTTTACATATTTCACTCATCTCTCATCCCATCTCCTATGAGAGAGAGAGAGAGAGAGAGAGAGAGAGAGAGAGAGAGAGAGAGAGAGAGAGAGAGAGAAAGAGCTATTAAAACTATACAAACATAGGAAAGTATTTTTATAGAGGAAGTAAGACAGATAACAAAAGGATTACGAGTGGCACTAGAAGAGCTAGAAGACACAGGCCTACATGGCTGAGGACTATATAGCGTGTAGTAGGAGATGATGAATGGAGAAGTATTGATTTAAAAGCTCAAGATAGAGACGAGACGACTGACAAAATCTAACCGAGGCCCCTTGCGTCAATAAGCGTAGGAGATGATGATGATGTAAAAAAACTTGCTGTTTGTGGCGTATATAGACATAAAAATTATAGTAAATGTGACAACGATACAGTGTGCAAGAAGGTGAGCCTGTTTTCTGATGAAAGCTAAGTTTCCTAGGTTGTTTAGGTAGAAGAGATTCATGTGACGTAGGAGTATGTTTGTAGCAATAATATTCTCATGGAAGAGATTATGCAGGATGAGAAGGGATATAAGCTATAAGTTAAAAATTATGGAATGGATATGAGATGTGGGCTGGCGAATAGTTGAAAATAACTCAGTTCTGTTTACGGGTTATGAAGAGAAACTGCCGATAGACTAAGGATGAAAATGTTCATAAGTAAAGGAATTGAAAGTGAATGAGAATAAAAGTAAAGCCATAAATTTAAATGGAAAACAAGTAGACGAAGCAATGGATGTTGAAAAGTATGAAGTTTATGTTGTAGCAACTCTTCTTTGTCGAATGAACATGAAAAGGAAAAGAATGAATTTAGATGAAATATTTGTAAAGTATCATAGGACCTAGAGGCTGAAAAGTGTGGAGGAACAGTGATGTACTGAGAAGATAAATCCAGAGCGTTTAGAGATGCTTAGATCAAGTGGAGAGAATAGAGAACATTATTCTTATCATTACTAGCCAAGCTATACCCTAACTGGAAGAGCAGAATGCTACAACCCCAAGGGCTCCAACAGGAAAAGCAGTCTATTAAGGAGAGGAAAGATAGAAATAAAGAATAAAATGTAATTGTGAAATAATAAAAAATATATATAGTATATCAAAATAAGTAACAACGATAAACCGATCACTAAAATAAAAACTATGAAATAAGACTCGTGTCAAAAAGTCCTACATAACAGTTCCACTGACTCAGCTACCTGAATAGGAAAATCATTCCACAATCTAGTCACAGCTGGAATAAAACTTCTAGAACACCAAGCAGTATTGAGCCTTATAATGGAGAGGACAAAACTTAAGATTGGATTGGTATGAAAAAAGTCTAATTCGGTAGTACTGAGGAGGAAAAGACTTACAGTAGATGGATGTGGAAGAGGTAATGGAACAAATTGGTCTTAATATACAGGAAGCTATTTGAAGTTGTTTTTCGTTATTGATGTATCAATGAAATTCTCCCATTTGAGCTTTTACACAAAAATTGTACTCAAATCAACATTTGATATATGAATGTAGAAGTGACTATTGCATTTTTTTCTGATGACAAACTGTCAAAGGAAACGCCTTAATATATGCACAAACACACACACATATACTGTATATACATATCATGCCACCATACGTTTATTCTCTACTTTATATTTCATGACAAACAGTTGACGTATGCACTGTCTCCTCTGTCTAAACCAACAGTTATTCCCTTATCAACTCTTCACTCACCCATTTTGCTTTCTCAATCAAAATCTACTAAATACTACCATAAGAATACCAAGTAACGTTATGCCCTAACACGCCCAATAGTCACTTTCATCCCCTTCAATTTTATAGAAATTAAATTTTTTTTCTTTTCCGAACTCCTTTAGAACTTTTCTCTCCTCTAGGCATACCTTACAAACCCTGGTCAGTTATTCGACTGTAACCTTTCATTTTTAATCCGGTTATCCTCAATAGCCACGCCCACTCTCAGCATTAATATATCTTTTTTTCAATATAGCATCACTCAGTTTTGCCTCTATTCTATACCCCATATCAGATGTTCAAAGTTATCATTTAATTAACCCAAGAATGCACTGTGTTCACTACTTCCATCTTTTACTTTTGGATTCATTGATTATATTGTCTCCCAAAAGCTTGTATCTCCTTTCCATTAAGTAAGTGAACCCAAACTTCAACCTAAATTTTTTTTCCATCTACTAAACTTTTCATTATCCCATCGGATAATTTATCAACATTAGTCCCTCCTCCTACTCTTTTGAACCTACGAACACAGATATATATATATATATATATATATATATATATATATATATATATATATATATATATACATTACATTTACCTTTGCACTTATAAGTTTACCCTTACTTATAAAAGTACATCCACGCATGCATTCAATCATACCAACACAGACAGATAAGTAAGGGTACGTGTGTTCAATTGCCCAAAAGTAAGATGCAATTTAACAAGAGAATCTTAATTTCAGGTATGCGATATGTCCCAAGAGCAGTCTTGGTGGACCTGGAGCCCGGTACAATGGACCACATCCGAACGGGCGAATTTGGGGATCTCTTCAAGCCAGACAATTTTCTCTTTGGTGAGTAATGTTGATTTC
>NC_090759.1:65649860-65662360 GCF_036898095.1 Palaemon carinicauda
ATCGGAAATATTTATTTTAATGTTGTTACTCTTCTTATATTATTCTATTTTCCTTGTTTCCTTTCCTCACTAGGCTATTTTCCCTGTTGGTGCCCTTGGGCTTATAGCATCTTGCTTTTCCAAGTAGGGTTGTAGCTTAGCAAGTAACAATAATAATAATAATAATAATAATAATAATAATAATAATAATGATAATAATAATAATAATAATGATAATAATAATAATAATAGAAATAATAATAATAATGATAATTATAATAATAATAATAATAATAATAATAATGATAATAATAATAATAATAGAAATAATAATAATAATGATAATAATAATAATAATAATAATGATAATAATAATAATAATAATAATAATAATAATAATAATAATTTACAAAAATCTATTCAATTACGCGAATTCTAATGTCCGAACTATAATGAGACCCCTATTTCGACACAGGTCAGAGCGGCGCCGGAAACAACTGGGCTAAGGGTCACTACACGGAGGGAGCCGAACTCGTCGACTCCGTCATCGAAGTCGTCAGGAGCGAGGCCGAAAACTGCGACAGCCTGCAAGGATTCCAGATCGTGCACTCCTTGGGAGGAGGCACGGGGTCCGGCATGGGCACTCTCCTCATCTCCAAGATCCGAGAGGAGTACCCAGATAGAATCATGAACACCTTTTCAGTCGTGCCCAGTCCGAAGGTAAGAAGATGCGAATGTCAAAAGTTCAAACTTGCAGAAAATGTTTTTATGTTGAACAGGCTGACATAAGTCTTTTTATAGTTTAGATATGACATATCTGTTTTGATGTTGTTACTGCTTTTAGAATAATTTATTGTAAATTTTCTCATCGTTAATTTATTTCCATATTTCCTTTCCTCACTGGGCTATTTCTTTCCTGTCTGAGACCTTGGGCCTATAGAATATTGCTTTTCCAACTAGGGTTGTAGCTTGGCTAGTTATAATAATAATATTAATAATGATAATAATAATAATAATAATAATAATAATAATAATAATAATGATAATGATAATAATAATAATAATAATAATAATAATAATAATGATAATAATAATAAAGAAATCAATCAATTCAGGTGCATCCTAACCCTGTCATTAAGCCTCCCAGAATAACAAAAAGTTCTGGGCTTCATTGAGAAACATAATGTATCCTTAAACCATTATGATTAGCTATCTTTAAATTCTTGCTCAATTTCAATCATAACTATTTAATCTGGGGGCTGGCATACACTAAGACTGCTTTATGCTCAAGAGAGGATTTCTGACTTTCCTCAAGTTTAGCTCGTCCATAACTCTATTGATCAAATATTTCGAAACCTTTCCACAATTTCAGCTCTTATAGACCTCAACAACAAGTCGAGTCCATCAATAACCTCTTTACATACGCATGCAATTCCAGTCACACTAACACCATTCCTAACCTTTCATAGGCAATATAATTTAGGAACGATCCTACCGCTGCAGTATCCTTAAACTCATCACAATTTTATTCGCAAAAAATTTATTTCCTTTGAGAAAATTAAAATCTAGCTGATTTGCTATAAAACCAATCTAACAACATAATCTTTACATTGATTAGCATTTTTCATCCATTCAACAGTTATTTTATGTTTCACCACTATCCAGTAAAAGGAGGTGGGTAATGCATGCATGTGATAGATATAAATATAAATACACACACACACACATATATATATATAAATAAATAAATATATATATATATGTATATATATATATATATATATATATATATATATATATATATATATATATATATATATATATATATATATATATATATAGTGTGTGTGCGTACACATGCATGTATGTGTAATATCAATAGCAGCAAAGCTGAGTTTATTTTGCAATTGGTGAAATTAAGTCTGGTTCATTATACATTTAATTAGATTACTTAAACTGAATATAGCAGGTGCTTCAATGAGTCCTTATGGGACCAATCAGTTCAAAATACCCAAATTTTAGAATTGTTAAATTTCCTATGGGTAAAGTAAATATTTCATGTATACCTCTATATATTATAAGTATGGTTCATTACAAGGCCAGCAAAATATAGGCAAACAACCTCTGTACTTGACCCTTCTTTACTTCAGGTTTCCGACACTGTTGTGGAGCCTTACAACGCGACCCTTTCCTTCCACCAACTGGTCGAAAACACAGACGAAACCTACTGCATCGATAACGAAGCCCTCTACGACATCTGCTTCAGGACGCTCAAGATCAAAACCCCGACCTACGGTGATTTGAACCATCTGGTGTCCCTCACCATGTCCGGACTGACGACCTGTCTCAGGTTCCCAGGTCAGCTGAATGCTGACTTGAGGAAGTTGGCCGTCAATATGGTTCCTTTCCCGCGTCTCCACTTCTTCATCCCTGGATTCGCGCCTCTTGTGTCTCGAGGGTAAGGCAGAATTAGCTGTAGGTTAATAGTGTGATTACTGTCTCTCATTAACCTCTGCAGTTTACCTTACGCCATTAGTTGGGTTAGGCTAAATCGGACTTATGGTTGAAAGAGTCCCATTCCAAAGATGGTAACTGTGGCAGGGTGTCAAAAAGGGAATGAGACTTGTGTGAGCCTCTGGACTCAGCTCGAGAAACGGAGGCGACCATGAAGCAATAAGATTAAGTGCATCTTACATCCAAATCTAGTGGCATTGCGATTTACCTATTTTTATCAAATTCCTTGATCTCTTCCCACCTTTACAGTCACTTCCATTAGACAATACTTTTCTCTTTATTATGATTCATTAATAAAATCAATAACAGCAATAATTAATATCAGCTATAGCTTACTTCTCTGTGTTTAGACCTTAGACCATCATATTTCTATTCACAGTTAAGTAAAATAAAAGAATAAGAAAACTGCCTTAAAATTATAAGCTCATGAAAACACGGAGTGGAGAAATAACCATAATGCTAACGATTAACTGGCCTTTCTATGCTTTTCATGAATGCTCCTGGAAAAGTAGAGCTCCATTCAAGGACAGTGTAATTCATAAAATGATTGTAATTTGTCTGAATATTTCGGTAAGAGTCACTTGAAAATTCACAAACAAGCAATTGATCCTCTTCTAAGAGTCCAGCGTAACTTGCATATATGATCATGTTAAACCAGCGATTGAATGTGTTGCATCTTTGAGATCATATGTACTATTAAAGCTATATATTTCCAAAGACAGCCAAACGCAATGGTTCTCAACCAGCCTTCCCTTGCAGAATGATGCACTACAAGGCCAGCACGGTCGCTGAACTGACCCAGCAGCTGTTTGACGCTAAAAACATGATGGCGGCCTGTGACCCTCGCCACGGCAAGTACCTGACAGTGGCCACTGTATACAGAGGGAGGATGTCCATGAAGGAAGTGGACGACCAAATGCTCAACGTCCGAAATAAGAACTCCGCTTACTTCGTCGAGTGGATTCCGCACAACTGCAAGACTGCCTTGTGTGACATTCCACCAAGAGGAATGAAGATGTCTGGAACGTTCATTGGTAATTCGACAGCTATTCAAGATCTGTTCAAGGTGAGTCATTGTGTATTAGGTACACCAAGTGGGTTGCTCAATATTAGGCACCCTAGGTGAGTTGTGGGGTATCAAGTGAGTCGCTTAATATAAAGCACACCGGGTCGGTGAGTCGCTATATATCAGGCACACAAGTGAGTCCCTTGGTATAAGGCAAACTAGGTGAGTTGCTGGGTATTAGACACACCAAATGAGTCACTAGGTATTAGGCACACCAGATGAGTTGCTTGGTATAAAGCCCATCAGGTGAGTTATTGGGAATTAGGCACATTAGGGAAGTCACGGGGTATAAGGGACAACAGATCAGTCACTGGCACACTGAGTGAATTGCTGAGTATTGATTAGTTGAACTAGGTGACTTGATGGGTATTAGTCAAACCAGTTGTCACACAGATCACCAAGTAAGTCACTGAGTATTAGACCCTTTATGTGAGTGGCTGGGTATCAAAAACATCATTAGTCGCTTGGTGTTAAGCAAACTAGGCGAGTCGTTGGTTATTATGCGCCAAAGGATTATTATTAGTATTGCTATTACTTGTTAAGCTACAACCCTGGTTGGAAAAGCAGGATGCTATAACCCTAGGGGCTCTAACAAGGAAAATAGCCCAGTGAGGAAAGGGAAAAAGTTAAAATAAAATATTTTAAGAACAGCAACAACACTAAAATGAATATCTCCTATATAAACTATAGAAACTTTAACAAAACAAGAGGAAGAGAAATTAGATAGAATAGTGTGCCCACGTGTACCCTGAAGCACCAAGTGAGTTGCAATGCATTTGGAGCTCTGGGTATTAGGTACACCAGTTAGTTTCTGGGTATTAGGTGCACTTGGGGAGTCACTGGGTATGAGGCCCGCCCGGTATTAGTGTATATGCTAGGTATTAGGTAAATTAGATGAGTTAGTTGGATAGCACCTAGGGAGAAAATGAGTATTCGGCATAGTACACATTAGGCCATTCAGAGGACATGCTGCTTAAAAGGTGCACAGGGTTACTTGCTGGTATAAGTCCCGTCAGGTACGTAGCTCAAGGTTTGTTGCATCAGGCAATTTAATTCAGATAATTCCAATGGTATATTATGAAAAAAAAGGACTAGAAAGAAGTCCTAATACTAATCTAACATTTGGCATATGCTGCCATGCACAACAGAAAACACCAGTAACCAATAGCATACCAGAGATGCTTAATGATTAGCATGGACTTTCTTAGAATGTTCTCCAGTACAGGTGTATTATATTTTGAGATATGTGATAACTAAATTACTGCAATAAATGCCTTCTTGAATTCAAGTTACATCAACTTTCCCTCTTGGCACCATTTCCCTTAAAATGCATAACAAAGCAAAAATATATATTCATTTTTAGAAATGACATTTTTCATACCTTATGGTAAATATAAAACAGATGGGGCCATATACAAATTAAGCCGTAGCACTAAAATTTTGTTTTCAAAATGGGGTCACTCATATCTATACAGTACAGTAATTTTTAGGTGACGATATAAAAGAAAAAAATATAAAGCAAAAATTATTCATCTTGTATATGGGATTGGATTTATGAATTGAGCTAAAAACGGATAATTGAATCAGTAGAACTTATAAAGTTCAAACTTGCAGAAAATGTTTCATGTTGAACAGGCTGACGTAAATCTTTTTATAGTCTATATATGAATTATCTGTTTTAATGTTGTTAATGTTTATTAAGATATTTTGTTTAAGTTTTTTATTATTTTCTTATATCATTTACTTAATCCCTTGTTTCCTTTCCTCACTGGGCTATTTTTCCCTGCTGGAGCCCTTGGGCTAAGATCATCTTGCTTTCCCAACTCGGGTTTAGGCTTGGATAATAATAATAATAATAATAATAATAATAATAATAATAATAATAATAATAATAAATTATAATAATTTTCATGAATACAATTTACAAATATATATACTTATACTATATATATATATATATATATATATATATATATATATACATACACACACATATATATATATACATAAACACACATTATATATATATATATATATATACATATATATAAATATATATATATATATATATATATATATATATATATATATATATATATATATATATATATATATATATATATATATATATATATATATATATATATACAGTGCTCTCCATCCCCTTCTGAAACACACTACATATCGCACTAGGTCCCCAAGAAATCTCTTGGAAAAAGTATCAATACACCGATCAGCACATCTAACTTTCTAAATTCGAGTCGCTCATTGTTTACATTACATCTTCCCCTGTATTTTCATTGTTTACATTTCATCTTCCCTGTATTTTCATTGTTTACATTTCATCTTCCCTGTATTTTCATTGTTCACATTTCATCTTCCCTGTATTTTCATTGTTCACATTTCATCTTCCCTGTATTTTCATTGTTTACATTTCATCTTCCCTGTATTTTCATTGTTTACATTTCATCTTCCCTGTATTTTCATTGTTTACATTTCATCTTCCCTGTATTTTCATTGTTTACATTTCATCTTCCCTGTATTTTCATTGTTTACATTTCATCTTCCCTATATTTTCATTGTTTACATTTCATCTTCCCTGTATTTTCATTGTTCACATTTCATCTTCCCTGTATTTCGCAGCGAATCTCTGCGCAATTCACCGCCATGTTCCGGCGAAAGGCTTTCCTCCACTGGTACACGGGCGAGGGAATGGACGAGATGGAGTTCACGGAGGCCGAGTCCAACTTGAACGACCTGGTGGCCGAATACCAGGAATACCAGGAGGCCAAGGCTGAGGATGATCACGCGTACCTATCCGAACATGAACATGAGGATGCGGAGACGGAGGGGGAGGAAGAGGAGGAGGAGGAAGAAGAAGAAGAAGAAGAGGAAGAGGAGGAAGAAGAATAACAGGGGATTGAAATGCAGAAAGGGCGAAAGGAATAGATGACGAAATGTTGGAATGAGTGCAGAATAGGAAATAGGAGGCAAAGTAGAAAATAGCCAATGATAAAGGAAGAGGTGAAAGGCCAGCTCAAATCAGATGTATTCAATAATGTAATGATCGGATCAAATAAACAAATAAACATGAGAAAGATTCGATAAATTCCATTGAAGTGGCATCGGATAAATAAAAAAGAATATAACAGAACATAAAACGTTTATGTACATAATAATAATAATAATAATAATAATAATAATAATAATCATAATAATAATGATAATAATAATATGACAATATTTCACAGTTAACCCTATAGATTAATGACAAATGGTGAAAGAATCAAGACTAAAAAAAAAAAAGATTGAAAATTATGAAACAATTCCTAACATTCTTTCATAAATCATTTATAAAACGTAGGAACGATTAAGCTTAATAGCAAGATGAATATGACGATGAGTGAATAGAGAGATATAAAATGATTATGATGATGATGAAATAAAGATATATGATGATTTAACAGAGTTTATGACCAGATAAGCATGTTTAGAAAAATAAATGACATAAAAACAAGCATTGCATTCTCAACACCCGAAAGCTAAGCCCTAGAAATCAAAACTTAATCGAGTAATTAACAAAAATTGCAATTAAATAAAAAAATAATTAATTAAACGGCAAATTAAATCAAATAGTTAAAACAATTACTTCCTAATTACCGCTCACTGATCTTCCAGATTTCACCTGTCCATTTCACTTCAAAACTCAACTGATCAGAGGTGAGAGAGTACTTCGGCATTTTGTGATTCTTGAAAAACAAATCCTTTATACTATGTTTATATCCTTACTGGTTCTCGGAGAGAGAGAGAGAGAGAGAGAGAGAGAGAGAGAGAGAGAGAGAGAGAGAGAGAGAGAGAGAGAGAGAGAGAGAGAGAGAGAGAGAGATCTAATTGTAATTAATTACAAGGGATAAATTTTAGATAGTTTTACAAATGTCTTAGTTCTCTAGACTTCTACACAACTTACTAATTAATTATTGAATTTTCCTCTAGAGAGAGAGAGGGGAGAGAGAGAGAGAGAGAGAGAGAGAGAGAGAGAGAGAGAGAGAGAGAGAGAGAGAGAGAGAGAGAAATTAATCACAAGGGGATATATTTTGAGTGGTTTTACAAATGTCTTAGTTCTCTAGACATATATACAAATTTCTAATTATTTTTTGGATTCTCCTCTACTTGAGATCGAATCGAAATTAATTACAAGGGATAAGTTTTAAGGAGTTTTACAAATGCCTTAGTTCCTAGATCTCTTCAACACAAATTACAAATAACTAATCAATTCTTGAAAACTAAAAATCACATTTCCTGGACGTTGTGATTCCAGGATAGACAAATAAAATCAACCCCTCCCCCTTCAAAAATGATTAAATAAACTCTACTTCTTTAAAATAAAAAAAATAAAAACTTTATTTAATGGCATAGTCCTTGGATATCCCAGTTACTTCCCTCCCTACTTTTCAACTAAACAAATTGGAGCTAAAGGTAACATATATAGGTAATTTCAAATGATACACACTCCGTCCGTTTTCAATATGCTTTAGCAGAGGTACGCACGTACGAGGTATATAGAATATACATACATGCATACATACATATATATATATATATATATATATATATATATATATATATATATATATATATATATATATATATATATATATGTATATATATATATATATATATATATAATTCCTTCAATTGTTTTTTGTATTTCGAAAATAATTTCCAAAGTAATTTCCAATGACCTAAACTCCGTCCGTTTTCATTACGCTTTAGCAGAGGTACACACGTGTGTGTGTGTGTGTGTGTATATATATATATATATATATATATATATACATACATACATATATATATATATATATATATATTATATATATATATATAAATATATATATTCCTTCAATTGTTTTTTTGATATCTATGAATCTCAAACAGTTCACTCATACATTAAGTGAATAGTTCATGTTTCATATCTTCATTATGAAAACTGGAATAGAGAAGAAACTGTCACATTTATTTTCCCAAGCGCTACAGCTGTTTTCTAAATATATATGTTTAAGAGTTCTTTCCTTCAGTTGCATCAAAACCAAAAATATGGAAAAAACATAAGATATATCTATCTATACATATGTATGAAAAAAGGAAAAATTAAGCAAACTAAATTGAGGATAGGTATATAAGCATTATGTCATAATAAAAAATTATATATAAACAATACTAGCCTCGAGGTTTAATGTTTTAGAATGATTTACTAAACAAAATATTAATATAGCAAAATCTACCACAAGCACGAAGCACAAACATAATATAAGTTAAGGAAAAAATATTTAGAATTGTTAAAGAAGTATGGGTGACCTAGAGTACTGGGAGTTCGCAGGACGGGTTACTGGGTCCCAACCTAATATAACTTAGTTTTCCCTCTTAACTAACCCAAACATAACGTGGCCTGTAGTATCTACAGGAAGGCAGATACACGCATTTTGTATCTATTCAGTTTAAGGGAACTAAATATACCTGAAATACAAAAAATAAAAAAAAAAACTAATAAATCAATTAAGTGACAGGCTCTCCATTTTTACGTTGAAGAATCTTGGCCATTCATCTTCTTTTCTTCTTTAAAGTCTTTTCATGTTTTCGACCATGTCATGCTAAAGTACTTTTAAAAAGAATCAAAAAATAAGTTTACTTCCATAATTCTCGATTGACATACATACGGAAAAAATTAACATTGTAATTTTTTTTTCTCATCCAATAAAAGTTGACAACTACAAAATGGCTGAGTATTTCATATCCTTTTGGTTTAGCTAAATAACAATTGTGAAGATTTTTTCAGGAGTGTATGTTGTAACTTGTTCTTAATATTTAAAGGACGCATTTCCCATTTGTTTATGAGTTTTGTTCAACATATATTAATCTCCATTTGAGTTTTTTTTCATAGCACTAGCCTCTAAACCTGTGGACTATAAGATATTTTAACTTGATATTATTTTTATATTTATCAAACAATAGATAGTACTTTTGAAAAGTAAAGGCTGTATATTTCTCCTTATTAACCCTTTGAGCGACACTGGACGTATTTGACCACAGCTAACCGTTGTTGTTGTTGTGTTTTTTTTTATAGCTCAATTATCAATTGAGAAACAGATCAGCTTGTACCTTTTTTCCTACTTGGTAGGGTTGCTCATTTCATTCCAGGGTTATGGAGGCCTATTGGACACGTCCCTGCCGTGCGATCGCCATACTGGGGTTCGAGTACTGCTCAAGCTCGATAATTACTTACACTGTCTGTAACCTCACCATTATTGTGAGTTAAGGATGCAGGGTTTGAGGAAGCCTAAAAGTCTACCTGCTGCGTTATTAGCAGCCATTGGCTGGTCTTAGCTAGGTTGGAGAGAGGGATTGGGCGCTGATCATATATATATATATATATATATATATATATATATATATATATATATATATATATATATATGTATATATATATATATATACATATATATATATATATATATATATGTATATATATATATATATATATATATATATATATATATATATATATCATCATCATCTCCTCCAACGCGTATTGATGCAAAGAGCCTCGGTTAGATTTCGCCAGTCATCTCTATCTTGAGCTTTTAATTCATTACTCCGTTAATCATCTACTTCGCGCTTCATAGTCCTCAGCCATGTAGGCCTGGGACTTCCAACTCTTTTAGTGACTTTTAGAGCCCAGCTGAACGTTTGGTGAACTAATCTCTCTCGGGGAGTGCGAACAGCATGCCCAAACCATCTCCATCTACCCCTCATCATGATCTCATCCACATATGGTACCCAAGTAATCTCTCTTATAGTTTCATTGATAGGCGTATCCCTTCTCGTGTACTAAGGTACCGAGTGAAGGACAAAACATGGTTTAATGATGATTGTAGACATGCTTATTTGGAGAAGCAGGAGGCGTATAATCTTTGGAAGGGTAACAGACCAGATTTGACCTGGAATAACTATACTCGGCTTAGAGATTTTTCTCAGAGTTTACGCTTCAACTGAAAAGGAATAAAATCTAACCATAAAAGAAACCCTTTCTGGTACAATCGAGGAGCATAAGTGGTGGACTACCCTTAAATCTGCACTCTTTGGTGTAGATGCAACAGTTCCTCCTTTACTTAAACCAGATGACTCTGTCACTCACTGTCCAAAGGAAAAGGCAACTCTTTTGGCTGATGTGTTTCACTGTAAGCAGAGTAATGAGAAACTTGAACTTCCCCATTCCTGTTTTCCTGAGGCTAAACTAACTAGTTTAACTTTTGGATCTCGTGAAATTAAAGCCCTGTTGATGGACCTTGATGCTTATGGGGTGTAGACCCAAATGGTATTTTTTCTTTATTTTTTATAAAGACTGCAGATTTCTTAGCTCCAAAGTTATCTGTTTTTTTTTTTCGCGCAAGTTAGCAAGAAGAGCTTTTAGCACTTGTTGGATAATTAGTAATGTTATTCCACTATGTAAATGTGTTTGTGGTAGCTCAAGTCCAACTGATTACCGCCAAATTTCCATAACTCTTATATTATCTAGTTTTTTGGAAAAACGTCTTAATAGGTTTGCTGAAAGTAATCATCTGTTCCCCCCTTTGCAATTTGGTTTTCGTAAAAGCCTTGGAGCATGTGATGCCCTTCTTACAATCTCTAATGCTGTACAGAAATACCTTAATTGTGGTCAGGAAGTTCGTATGATTGGCCTTGATTTTAGTGCTGCCTTTGACCGTGGTAATCATGAGGCCCTTGTTTTCAAACTGAAACAGTTGGGATTGGGTGGGTCGTATCTTAGAATTATTATTGAATTCTTAAGCAATAGATCTCAAAGAGTTGTTGTTGATGGGTACCATAGTGAGTATACGAATGCAATATCTGGTGTTCCACAGGGTAGTATTCTTTGCCCATTACTTTTCATGCTATATACACATGGCATGTGGTTTGGCCTAGAAAACAAACTTGTTGCATATGCAGATGATGCTACTCTCTTTGCATCAATTCCATCTCCTGGATGTAGATCTGAGGTTGCTTAATCCTTTAATAGAGATCTAGCTGAATTAGTGAATAGTGCAAATTATGGGGCACGAAGTTGAATCCTGACAAAACTCAAAAGTGTGATTGTAAGTAGGTCAAGGATAGTGGCTCCTCAACATCCAGGTCTCTGCATTGATAATGTTTCTTTAACTTTGTACGACTCTTTTAAAATTTTAGTCGTGATTATCGACAGCAAATTTACTTTTGAGAAACACATTAGGCCTATCTTCTTTAATTGCCTAAAAAAATTGGCTCATTGAGCAAGTGCTTTAATTCTTTCATTCTATCTTGTTTTGATTACAGTTCTCCTGTCTGGTCTTCAGCTGCTGATTCTCATCTTAATTTGTTGGACAGGAACTTACGGTCTATTAAATTTCTTATTCCTGATTTAGATATTAATCTCTGGCACCACCGTTTAATTAGTTCATTGTGCATGTTGCATATCATTTTCATAATTCTGAACATCCTTTACATTCAGAAATTCCAGGACAGTTCCATCCTATTCGTAATACTAGGTATGCAATTAATTTTATTAGTCAGGCCTTCTCCATCATGAGGCTCAATACTTTACAGTATTCTAGAAGTTTTATTCCAGCTGTGACCAAGTTATGGAATGATCTTTCTAATCGGGTAGTTGAATCAGTAGAACTTCAAAAGATCAAAGTTGCAACTAATGTTTTAAGTTGAACAGGGGGATAAGTCTTTTTATAGTCTATATATGAATTATCTGTTTTAATGTTGTTAATGTTTTTTAAAATATTTAAAATATTTAATTTTAATTTTTCATTACTTCTTATATTGTTTAATTTATTTCCTTGTTTCCTTTCCTCATTGGGCTATTTTCCCCTGTTGGAGTCCTTGGGCTTATAGCATCTTG
>NC_090759.1:65672360-65687360 GCF_036898095.1 Palaemon carinicauda
GTTGCTAATCTAAAAGTCGCACATAAACATAGTTTCACTATAAAGAATAAAAGGATAATCCAGGTCTTGAACCAGGAATAACCGATTAAAATATAATAACCTAAATTTGTATATGTTCCAGTCCTAGCAAAGGAAGTCTGCCCCATTGGAGTGTAGTACTTGTATTTACTGATAGCTCCCCCACTCAAGAGTTGAACATATGCTATATTGATTTACTTCACTGTTCGAGACACTTTTATGTACAAATTTTATATGTAATTTATAAACTGCTAGTAACTTTCAAAACATACACAATTATATGTATATATAAATAGCCATATATATATATATATATATATATATATATATATATATATATATATATATATATATATATGCATATAAATGTGTATATATATACACACACGCACACACACACATATATATATATATATATGTACAAGGTTACATCACGTACATATATATCATATGTACAGTATGTATGTATGTATGTATATATATATATATATATATATATATATATATATATATTATATATACATATATAAAGATGGATACACAGCTAACAAATTTACTGTATTCCTCATCAGGCCACTTCGAGCTCAGAGATTCCTCTTACACCTCAACCTATTTTGGGCCCTTTTCTTCAAGGCCTTTTTCAGTCTCCTCGATGTGGCTGTTCTAAGGATCCCCGAATACACAGAGGTGAGATTTAAATAGAGATTTTATTATTCATATTCTTACGAAATGAATCTTGAGATATTTTCAAAAAGATTTACCTGAAATATGACTGAGATTTGTGTTTTCAAACCTAAATAGGAAACACATTAACTAATTATAAATTTAGATAAGATACCAATATAAAAAATCTCCCCTGTATAATAAAAAATAAGATACCAGTATAAACTTTTTCCCTTATATATAAATATATATATATATATATATATATATATATATATATATATATATATATATATATAAGGAATTTTTTTATACTGGTGTATATGTATATATATATATACATATATTTATATGTATATGTATATATATATACACACACATATATATATATATATATATATATATATATATATATATATATATATATATATATATATGCAGAAGAACCACAGGGAAAATGAAAATACGAAATATACAATAAAGTCCTGACTAATTTCGTGATACTTCCTCAGAGGACTCTGAGGAAGTATCACGAAACTAGTCAGGACTTTATTGTATATTTCGTATTTTCATTTTCCCTGTGGTTCTTCTGCATCTGAGCATCACGTTTTCCTGTGATTTTTACGCATATATATATATATATATATATATATATATATATATATATATATATATATATATATATATATATATATATATATATATATATATATTTCTTTCCTGTCACGCTAAGCATCAACCACTCGGAAATGACAATCTCCCACAAGTTACCGAAACTGCCATGTAATAATTCAGAAAGGGGAGAGGTTGTGAAGCGTTGAATTTGCGTGTGTGCATATCTATCTAAATATCTAGGCCTAGCCGTCATTCTTTGACGGGTCACGTACACTAGTAATTAATAAATAAAAAAAATGTCATGTCTACTCCCTAGACCAACACGCTGATGGACAACAACACAGCAGGTTGCAAGTTATTGGTCTACCTGACGAAGGTCTTCAGTGTTGCCGTCTGGAGTTGGATGCTGTCCGAGAGCCTGTACTTGCACCGTCTCATCGTGGCCGCCTTCTCCGGGAGAGGCAAGACCTACGTGTACGTCCTCGTAGGATGGGGTTAGTGCATATTAAAATTACCTTTTATTCCTTAAGTTAAATAAAAATCAACGGGAGGTATCTGCCTAATGAAGGTGGGGGGGGGGAGACTAGAGTACTCTAGGGGAGACTACTGTATGTCGGGAATACGAAGGCGCATATGGAGTGTCAAAGCTGGGCAGTGGAGGCAAAGAATCAACGGGAGGTATCAGCCTGATGAAGGTGGGAGAGACTAGAGTACTCTAATGGAGACTAAGTCGGGAACACGAAGGCTGCTAGGAAATTTCAAATCTGGGCAGCGAGGCAAAGAAAAGGTGACGAAGTGTTCCTGATTTTATTAAAATTAAAATGTTTAAACTATTGTTAATTTTTTTCATTGCATTTGAACACCCCCAAATACAGATCCTTAGATATTAACAATATTTCTCCACTTACAAATTCGGGGTAGTATAGATCTCAGTACATCATGGGTGTGGCGAAACGTCCTAAAATAGGTTAGTTTACGGGTAACGGGAAGGTTGCATAGGATCTATCCAACTAAATTTGCAGGTTTTATTTCGATGTATTTTTACGTTAAACAATAAATTCATGAGAAAATTTTACACATTTCGTGTTTCAAATGTGCATTTAACTATAAATCGTATGAAAAAAAAAATTCTTGATTCGCGTAAGATACACACTACTTACTAATTGTGATATTCATACGAATTTCGCTCTAATAAATCCTTTCTACGTGATATTTCCTCGGGTTTTCGATCGCAGACGGATATTTGTCGATTCGAATACGCCAAGATAGTTTAGGATACAAAATATGGGACAAAGACCACCTACTGAAACCGACATAATCATTCTGTTCCGTCAAAAGTGTAGCAAATAAAGCTGATTAAGAAAAAAAACTATAATTAAAAGCTTAAGTAAATAAGTACATTCTTTTATGCATAATTTAAATGCTTAACGCCCTTGAGTTAAGTTAGGAACTTAGGAAGCTATACCATTGGTGGGTAACCTGTGGGAAATGTGCAAAGCCAAAATTATGAACACTCAACTCCCAATAACAAAAAACCGACACAAAACAAGCAATTAAGTAGAAAACAGATAAAAAATGTTCAAAAATCCCCCATATGTATTATAAATCTTTTACTCTCTATTTATGTATCCAGGTTCTTGAACGACTTACCGGAAAAGCTGGTCGATGGCTGTAGACTAAAGTTTAAAAAGTTGAAAATGGCGCCAAAATACTTCCAATTTCCAAATGAATCCGTTTTATCGTCCAGAAAGCAAGCTCTAATGCATAGCATAAAACGAGTATATCTTAGATCTAGTTATTTACACAGCCTAAGCATAATGTCATTAATTCTATAGAAATGTGAACAATTCTATGCCCGTGGTGCTTTACTGTCACCTAGGTTAGGCCAGTACTCCTAGACAGTGTGCTAGGCTAATAACCTAACTCTGGAGTTGTTACAACCAATGAAACCGTTATCATAACGTTGTAAGCCTTCGTAACAGTAAGCTGTTTATATTCCCGTAAACTGTGACCTATCATAACTGTACGCTTAAATCCAAACACCAACAATTTCACGGTGTACACTAAACCAATCGAGACCTAGACAGTGTTTACTACGTGAGAAGTTGTCTATCCCTGCGTCGTTCTACGCTTGCTATTCCTAGTTGGTCATATGTTATTTTCTATGGAAATATCATACTTACCTATTCATTTACAAGAGTTTATCAATGATGGCTCTCTTCACAGTTCCTCCGGTTGTTTTGTGCAGTTCCTGGGCGATAAGTCGTGCACTACTCGAAGACTATCAGTGCTGGCTGGGAGATCAACACGGCGATGACCGCCATCTTTATCTCATAACAGAACTTCCGAAACTCGTTATCTTAGTGGTAAGTTATTTTTTATGTAGTTGTTTGAATTATTTATTACACTTTGATCATTAATTTGGTTATCTGAGCAAAGTTAAATAACTTGGTAAATATGGACAAAATATTAAAGGGCAACTATTTTCCAGCCAACAGAATTTATTATTTTCATTATCGTACCATTCGGTGATGATTCTCTTTCAGATAAATACTATACTGCTGGCAAATATGACAAGAGTTCTGTTAACTCAAATGAAAAGTGTAACTGACGACGGAGCAGTGGCTAATAAGTGAGTATAGGCATAGATATCCTACCATAGATATCTATGAGTATATATATGAGTTAAAATAGTTGCCAAGAACCTCAAGAAATTCTTCTTTAATTTCGATGAAGAAATGTTATACAATTTCTGGAATGTAGAATGCCAATCTCGCTTATAGTTTCGGGACTAAATGCAATGAATTTTGAATGTAAAACCACGCAGATGAAATGAAAAGACCATTTTAAATGAAAAGCAATTTGTCATTTGTATTACATTTGGAATAACGAGTGGAAAATCTTAGGACTAAAGCTTGTCGGTAATGTTTATATGCATTACTTGTTGATTAACTAAAACCACAACAAGATCAATTAAATATGTTTTCCACTTATTTTAGGAGGGCTGTTAAAGCTACCATGTTTCTACTGCCTATGTTTGGACTACAGTTTTTCATCACATTCGTTGTGCCACCTTACACAACACCGTGTATAGGAATGCATGTAAGCAATAGCAGATTCTGCATAGATGTGTACAAATCATTGGATACATAATACAATTGTGGTAACATAAACTATAGGAATACATAAAACAACTGAATCATATATGTTTTCTAAGTTCTACAGGTTTAGGTATAGATTGTTCCATATTTATCAGTTTAAACGCTTTTTCCAGGTGTATTCGTTCGTGGCTACGGCTGTTGATGGCCTCCAGGGTCTATACGTGGCAATCGTTTACTGTTATCTCAATCAAGAGGTCAGTTATATACGCAAGTGGTTTTGTGCATATCAACGCAATTATAGCAATTCATGCATGCGTCTACACTATGAATACACCCACACACATATGTTGTTTAAGTGTTCTGTTTTTTTTTTTCCTTTAAAATTTTCCATTCAATAGGTCTAAATCTACATTCTCCATCAGTGGTACGATGCTATTTTATCTTGCTGTTTTACTGCCTACTGGTTAAGTTTGTTATGAAATTTCCAAACTATTAAAAAAACAGAAAATTTTCTTTATTTCCACCGTTTTCTTAAAATAACAGCCATAGACTCTGTTAGTCTAACTCGCCATTGGATTCACTGTCCTTGCATGAACCACACTCCCTACCCATAGGTGGTTGTAGCACATTCAGGGGGCATTGTAAAATATAGTATTTGGTTACAGGCAGCTTTTTTTCCAATGGAAAATTCATTGGGACATTCAACCTAATGTAATTTTCTACCTCATGGCCAAAGAAGACAAGCAAAGAGAAAGAAGAGTAGTAACGTATATATAATTATTGGATTATTAATCATTGGTCTGTATTGTTCATCCATATGAGACTATATAAGATAATTTCCTTCCCAATTCAAGTACATAATAAAAATCAGTGAGCGTAATCTATTCAACTTGTTTCTTTCTTATTTTTGATGCAGGTGAAAAACCAAGTTGGTCGTACGTTGCACCACGTGAGGGGCACCATCTACAAGCCTCTGAGTACATCCTACGCCACTTACGACCCCAAGACGGAAGTCAGTCAAATACACAGCTCGGTTAACCAGTCGGTTGATTCCTGAAGCGTGATGCCTTGAAAATTATTATTATTATTATTATTATTATTATTATTATTATTATTATTATTATTATTATTATTATTATTATTATTACTGCTTGCTAAGCTTCAACCCTAGTTGGAAAAGTAGGATGCTATAAGCTCAAAGGCTCCAACAGGGAAAATAGCCCAGTGAAAAAAGGAAATAAGGAAATAGAAATAGAGAGCTTGAGGGTACGCTCAAGCAAAAGAACCCTAACCCAAGGCAGTGAAAGACCATAGTATAGAGGCTATGGCACTACCCAAGACTAGAGAACAATGGCCTAATTTTGGAGTGTCCTTATCCTAGAAGAGCTGCTTACCATATCTAAAGGGTCTCTTCTAGCCTTATTTCCGCGCTTATTCTGGTCTCTTACTACTGTTTCTGCTAATATTTAAACTATTCTTTTTTTTACAGTAAGTTTAATGAATTATTTTAGATAAAACTTGGTTCTGATCTTGTTGATATTTACTGTGCTCCTTTTTTTTTTTTTAAATAAGTATGAGTCTAGGGGACTTTATTCCTTCTGGAAGCTCTTTATCCCTTTAATTCTAAGAATAATTTGTAAAACTAATAAATTAAAGGTTAATGTTTAGAAATATACACCTAGACACAGAAAATTCATGGCTCACCTTGTTCTCAAGAATTGCACCCGGTCACCCGCTTTCTGCCATCTATCCATGCAGTAGCTGTTTGGTTACTCGCTGCGCAGTAAGGAAGTGACAGGGTGCATTTCATGAGAGCTAGGTGTGCCAGGAATTTCTCTGTCCAACTGTATGACATTAATATCTGTATTTTCATGAATACTTTTATGAACATTGAAAGTTAAGAGTTTGTGAGGAAACAGGCTTCTATCTCTGGTTAACTTAAGATAGATTTTAATTTCTTTGAAATGTATCATAACTTTATAATAAATTCATTTCTGCTATTATAAGCATTATCTTTCATCCTTTTCTGACAGTCTATGAAATCAGGTCAATTCATAAGACTGAGTATATATATATATATATATATATATATATATATATATATATATATATATATATATACATATATATTGTATATGTATACATATATATATATATATATATATATATATATATATATATATATATATATATACTGTATATACAATATATATATATATATATATATATATATATATATATCCAGATTATATATTTGTGCATGTATATGTATGTAGATAAATTTCTACCTAATATTGGGATCGAACCTTGGTCTTTCAAATGAAAAACAATGTCGCTATCAATCATGCCACAAGAGGCTCTAAAAGAAGTAGGAACCTAAGTACTAAATGTATACCTAGTGAGAACAAAGTCATCCATACCAGGGAGTCTTATCAAAATTCCCGAACCATATTTGCTAGCATGAAAGACATCAGTGTCACCAAGTAAATTCTGAAACGCAGTTAGAAATTAAGTTCTTAGCTTTTTTTTCAGCTTCATGGTGGCATGAATTACAGCAACATTGCCTTTCATTTGAAGAGATTAGGGTTTGAGGCCAGTATCAGGTAGAACATTGTTTATATTTGTTCATGACATATTTTTGATTTTCATCTATAAATGTACACCCTTATGTATATATATATATATATATATATATATATATATATATATATATATATATATATATATATATATATATATACAGTAAATATCCCTTTCTGAGTGGGGATACCTTAGCTTGGTGAAAGAGTTTCTAATCACCATGATCACCAAAGCTGTACTTGGTTGGTTTGCTATGAGCGATCAGACAAAATTCTCCCACCATCACCAATCCACAATGGCCGGCTTGGTGATGAAAACTGTGCAATCCCCAGACGTATTGTGGCCTTTGCTTTTCAGTGGACTAGAAATAACTGTATTTGTTGTATATATATATATATATATATAAACATATATATATATATATATATATATATATATATATATATATATATATACATACACACACACACACATATATATATATATATATATATATATATATATATATATATATATATATATACATATATAAATGTATACATATATATATATATACATACACACACATGTATATATATATATATATATATATATATATATATATATATATATATATATATATATATATCACTCCTTTCTTTCATTGCAAAATCCAACAGAAAGACCTCTGACTTCCTAACAAGTCCACAGGATAGAGGTGGCTGCCCTTACAACCATTTTCGCCACCCATCAGATGTTAGTGCTCAATTATAGCTCAATATATCATGAGTAATAGTTAGAGATCGAGTTGGGCAACAGAAAACCGCACCTTAAGAAGTGGGTCACTTGGTTCATGGTACTCACCTAATACACGCACACACGCACACACACATGGGAGATATATACAGTTATTCATACACACATATGCATACATATATCTATCTATCTATCTATCTATCTATCTATCTATATATATATATATATATATATATATATATATATATATGTGTGTGTGTGTGTGTGTGTGTGTGTGTGCGCGTGCACGTGTGTTTGATTGATTGAATTGACGTTTTCAGGAAGCCAGAAAACATCAGATCAATCAATTAAACACACATACACACACACACACATATATATATATATATATATATATATATATGTGTGTGTGTGTGTGTGTGTGTGTATGTGTGTGTTTGCGAATATGAATGACTGTATATATCTTAAATTAGCTAGACAAAAAATCCTACACTAAGCACTTGCTAATGCATTCATAAGTTCCCTGTGAGACTGACCATCTGAGAAAGGTGTCGGAATAATCGACTGTGTCGCCTTTCGTCTGCAGTGTCAGTCGAGTAAAACAAGAAGAAGAAGAAGAAGAAGAAGAAGAAGAAGAAGAAGAAGAAGAAGAAGAGGAGGAGGAAGAAGAAAAAGGAAGAAAGTTGGCGCCAGACATATCATAGGCGACGTATATTAACTCTTTCTTTCTTTCTTTTCAACTCAAAGTTTCATGGAAATATATGAGTGTTAATGTATATCTACTGCTGCTGTCTCTCTCTCTCTCTCTCTCTCTCTCTCTCTCTCTCTCTCTCTCTCTCTCTCTCATACACACAAAAAACACTTACGAACTCTTCTGTCCTATGTTATTCCTCTTTCACCTTTTCCTCTTATTTCCTCTTCCTTCTTTCACCTTTTCATCTTATCTCCTCTTCTCTCTTTCACCTTTTCCTCTTGTTTCCTCTTCCATCTTTCACATTTTCCTCTTACCTACTCTTCCTTCTTTTACCTTTTCCTCTTGTCTCTTCTTCCCTCTTTCACATTTTCTTCTCATCTTCTCTTCCCTCTTTCTTCTTTTCCTCTTATCTCTTCTTCCGTCTTTCACCTTTTTTTCTTATCTTCTCTTCCATCTTTCATCTTTTCCTCTTGTCTTCTCTTCCCTCTTTCACCCTTTCTTCTTATCTCCTCTTCCCTCTTTCACCTTTTCCTCTTATGTCCTCTTCCCCAATTGACCTTTTCCTTTTATCTCCTATTCCCTCTTTCATCTTTTCCTCTTATGTCCTCTTCCCTATTTCACCTATTCCTCTTATCTCTTCTTCCCTCTTTCACCTTTCTCTCTTATCTCCTCCTCCATCTTCTTCCTTTACCTCTTATCTACTCTCCCGTCTTTTACCTTTCCCTCTTGTGTCCTCTTCCCTCTTTCACCTATTCCTCTTATATCCTCTTCCCTCTTTCAACTTTTCCTCTTATCGTCTCTCCCTCTATCACTTTTTCTTCTCAACTTCTCTTCCATCTTTCACATTTTTCTCTTATCTCCTCTTCCCACTTTCACATTTTCCTTTTATCTGCTCTTACCCCTTTCACGTTTTCTTCTTATCTCCTTATCCTCTTTCACATTGTCCTCTAATTTCCTCTTCCTCTTTCACCTTTCCCTATTGTCTCCTCTTCCATCTTTCACCTTTTCCTCTTATCTCCTCTTCCCTCTTTTACCCTTTCCTCTTATCTTCTCTTCCCTCTTTTACCTTTTCCTCTTATCTCCTCTTCCCTCTTGCACCTTTCTCTCTTATCTCCTTTTCCCTCTTTCACCTTTTCTTCTTATCTTCTCTTCCATCTTTCACCTTTTGCTCTTGTCTCTTCCATCTTTCACCTTTCCCTATGGTCTCCTCTTCCATCTTTCACCTTTTCCTCTTGTCTCCTCTTCCATCCTTCACCCTTTCTTCTTATCTTCTCTCCCCTCTTTCACCTTTTCATCTTGTCTCCTCTTCCATCTTTCACCCTTTCTTCTTATCTTCTCTCCCCTCTTTCACCTTTCCTCTTGTCTCCTCTTCCCTCTTTTACCTTTTCCTTTCCCCTTCTCTTCCCTCTTTTACCTTTTCCTCTCATCTCGTCTTCCCTCTTGCATCATTTTCTCTTATCTCCTCTTCCCTCTTTCACATTTCTCTCTTGTCTCCTCCATCTTTCCCCTTTATCTCTTATCTCCTCTTCCCACTTTCACATTTTCCTTTTACCTCTTCCTACCTCTATTACATTTTTCCTCTTATCTCCTCTTACTTCTTTCACCTTTTCTTCTTATCCCCTCTTCCTCTTTCAACTTTTCCGCTTATCATCTCTCCCTAATCACCTTTTCCTCTCAACTTCTCTTCCATCTTTCACCTTTTCCTCTTATCTCCTCTTCCCACTTTCACATTTTCCTTTTATCCCCTTTTACCTCTTTCAAAATTTCTTTTAATCTCCTTATCCTCTTTTACATTTTCCTTTTATCTCCTCTTACTCTTTCACCTTTTCCTCTTGTCTTCTCTACCCCCTTTCACCTTTTCCTCTTGTCTTCTCTTCCCTATTTCACCCTTTCCTCTTATCTCCTCTTCCCACTTTCACATTTTCCTTTTATCTCCTTTTATCTCTTTCACATTTTCTTTTTATCTCCTTATCCTCTTTTACATTTTCCTGTTATCTCCTCTTGCTCTTTCACCTTTTCCTCTTGTCTTCACTTCCCGCTTTCACCTTTTCCTTTTATCTCCTCTTCCCTCTTTTACCTTTTGCTTTTATCTCCTCTTCCCTCTTTTACCTTTTCTTCTCATCTCTTCTCTCTTTCATATTTTCTTATCCTTCCATCCTTCTATTTACCTTTCCATCCTACCAATCAAGACATCCTCAGTCATCAATAGCTTCCAAGGACACCGCCTCCATCATGGCTACCCCCTTCAGGGTTGCCAGGTTGGCCTTTTTTCAGGCCAAAAAACCTCAAATTTCTCCTTTTTAAAAAAATTGGTTGGCCTTTAGTAATATAATGAAAAAAGGTGGACCTTAAATATCATATATTTTACATTTTTCTAATAATGGGCTGACCTTTGAAAGCTGCGGTTAATTAAAAGCTGTCCTTTTTCTCACTTACAAATCCTGGTAACCCTGACCCCCTTGCACCGGGTGGGGGGGAGGGTGCTAGACACCTGGACACCCCCCCCCCCAACCTGGTTATTGGCTACTATCCTCCGCAGTCTGGAAGTGAATTCCAATGGGGTGATCAATACTGGAGGAGCTACTGTCGCCTTGGGGGATCTGGACAGGTTTTATACAGGTGGAAGTTGGAAATTGGGTTTGTCGCTAAGCAAGATTTTAGGATAGTTTTTTTGTGTGATTATATATATATATATATATATATATATATATATACTATATATATATATATATATATATATATATATATATCTATATAACCTACATGAATATATACCTATATATATACTGTATATATATATATGTATATATATATATATATATGTGTGTGTGTGTGTATATATATTTATATATCTATCTATCTATCTATATATATATATATATATATATATATATATATATATATATATACATATATATATATACAGCATATGTATTCATATATAAAAATATGCACACACACACACACACACACATATATATATATATATATATATATATATATATATATATATATATATATAGATAGATAGATAGATAGATAGAACTTTTGAGTTAATAGCCATTCTTTTACCTTATGTTTGATTTGGCATGAACCTAACCTAACCTAACTTGACCTAACCTAACCCAACCCAACCTAAAAGAACAGCTATTAACACAAAAGTTCCTTTAGACTAAAGTGCCTTTAGACCAAAGTATTTATAGACTAAAGTGCCTTTAGACCAAAGTATTTTTAGACTAAATTGCCTTTAGACCAAAGTGCTTTTAGACGAAAGTGATTTAGACCAAAGTGCCTTTAGACCAAAGTGCTTTTAGACGAAAGGGATTTAGACGAAAATGCTTTAGAAGAAAGTGCTTTAGACGAACAGGTCATATCCCATACAAATAAATAAATAAATATACATACGTATATATATATATATATATATATATATATATATATATATATATATATATATATATATATTTATATATATATCCCTGCCTAATGTTATATATTTACATCGTAGATAGATTTGCTACTACTACTACTACTACTACTACTACAGTGTTATGCCTAGCCACTAAGGCACGGTCTTTCTTGGATTAGTCGCCCTCCATAATGGCTGAGGTAATTATATGATTCTATGAGATTAAGATATTCCTTTTCCTATTTCATCCATCGTTAAAGGTACTCAATAAATTTGAACTATTTGGCACAAGGGGAGAGCCATCAGGTGGTGGTAGAAATTAGGACAAATCTATCGACTTGAGTGAGAATCTGCACGCTTTATCATATGACTTTCGACCGTCTGATCTTCGTGAAGTAGGTCTAGTGTTCCATGGAAGATTATAGGGTGTCGCAGTGGTCTCTTAGTGGAGAGAGAGAGAGAGAGAGAGAGAGAGAGAGAGAGAGAGAGAGAGAGAGAGAGAGAGAGAAATGCCTCTCTATTAATATGAAAGCAATTATCATTTGTCCTGAGAAATTTGGGTGGCTCATAAAGGTCTAGATGTGTATTTAACAGTGGTCCAAATGCTCCACAAACTTGCAGTCTTTATGCTTCCACGGGACATTAGATCAATGTGCGATTAGTGGTAACGTTCCTTTTCTTTTACTACTGTCCTCAAAGACATGAACATTCATTTTCTCTTTCATTGTTATGTTTTCTGACAGTGACTGACTACGATAATTCGTCTTGTGATCAACATGATAGGATCTTAATTTAGGTGAATCTTTTAAACTCATGAATATTGAGAAACAACGCTTCCTTTGTGGTACTGAAATGGTTATCTGTGCAGAACTATTCATTTAATCATTTTTATCATTTCAAGTGAAAAATCATTCATCTAGAATGTTGGCGTCTATTATTTTAGCTTGTGCTTTTAGTTCTTTTGCCTTATTTCTAACCTACATGTGTTGCTCTATGAAATTTGAAGTTTCTATGCATGTAATAAGATTAAATTCTTATTTCAAGCCAGAAAGAACGTTCCCAAAAGCAACACTTGTCACCCCAGCTTATGAAACGCGTGTCAGGAGCCTGTATAGCGAATGTATGCTCAGTGCCTTCGAGGTATGTCTAGACACTGGCTGGGTTTTCCTACACGCAAAATCGTTATGCATTTTAACCGCTATGGATCTATGATAGACGTCATGATGACTATGACCGGGGTCTCTCTCTCTCTCTCTCTCTCTCTCTCTCTCTCTCTCTCTCTCTCTCTCTCAGTCCGGGTGTCCGGGTATATGATAGCTCATTCTATAACACTCACACTCATATATATATATATATATATATATATATATATATATATATATATATATATATATATATATATATATATATATGTATATATATATATATATATATATATATATATATATATATATATATGTAGATGTGTGTGTACGTGTGTGTATATTTATCTATATGCATAAAGAAATATATATATTATATGTACACACATATATATATATATATATATATATATATATATATATATATATATATTGATATATATATATATGTATATATATAATATATATGTATATATATATGCATAAACAAATATATATATGTATATATATATATATATATATATGTGTGTGTGTGTGTGTGTGTGTGTTTGTGTGTGTAGGTGTAAAGGAAATGAACACCTTCGAATTCCTCCTTTTACCTGATGCAAATCCTAATTAGCCAAGTCAAAATACAAGGTTACATGACAACATACGTCCATGTTGCGTGTTTGGTCCTCATTGCCACATAATTATGAGGGATATGTAGCTATTCCTCATATAGAAGTATCTCGGGAGACGTAAGATTTTCTTTTCTAAGTCTTGTCTTTATATTGATTTATTTTTGTCTTTCTTATTATGGAAGTGTATGAAAAAATAATATATGGATGAAATTAATTGGGTAGAAAAATGTATTTGAAGAAGTGCTAAGTATTATTATTATTATTATTATTATTATTATTATTATTATTATTATTATTATTATTATTAATATTATTATTATTATTATTATCTAATAAGAGCATTGATGATATCAACAGTAATAGCATGTATAATAAATATAATGTATAATGTATAATATGTGGTATATATAACATCAGCACCAACAACAATTTTACTTCTTGAAGAATTGTGTATAATCTATATTCAAATTTTTAATCTGATAGACTGCTTAAATTGGCTCCCACACTATAAAAAAGAATTATGTTAATATTTCATTACATCTCGTGCAATGTTAAATACTGCACAAAAATGTTGATCGTCTAAAGAGCTCAATCTTACTGGAGGTAATGAGTGTTTCTCCCCATTGCCGCTAGGGGGCTTCGAGGCTTGGCCCTATTACCTTATCTCATTAATCTGATTAGTTTCTTTTGTATTGTTTCCCGCCTTTTTTAGGCAATAATGATGAAGATAGTATCAGTTATTGATCGCTGGAAGGTGCTAGACTTTTAATTAACTTGGTGCTTTTAGATTGAAAACTATCTTATATATTGATCGATGTGGTGGCAGTACTAAATAGCAACACTGAATAGTTTAGTCAAATCTGAAACATAATGTCATTTCTTTGATTGTCATTGTGAAAATAACTGTTTAATTCGTTGGTATTCAAGAGTAAGTTCACAAACTAAAAATGACGTATAATATTTTTGATTAATAAATTAAAATCTAAAATGTTGAACTGTTGTTTTTATCTTTGAAGGTATTATGCTAACATCAACAATTCTACAGAAAGGAAGGTACCATTACATGTATACATGTTATCACAGAGGAATTTTTTTTTATTCAAAAATGTGTTCTTAAATCTTGAGACCTAACGAGGTGTAATACAAACACAAAAGCACTAGGTCAAGTCTTCGTTTTCCTTTTTCCATCCGGTCTGCTGTCTTATATATATATATATATATATATATATATATATATATATATATATATATATATATATATATATAAACATATATGTATATATACATATATATACATATATATATATATATATATATATATATATATATATATATATATATACTGTATACTATATATATATATATATATATATATATATGTATATATATATACACACATAAAAGAATATTTCTACAGCCTTCC
>NC_090759.1:65694860-65697360 GCF_036898095.1 Palaemon carinicauda
TACAGGACACTTACAGGTATATTCCGTTTAGTATATAACTAGAACTGTTGGTGGGATAGTTCCGGTTAAGGAAAAAAGTTAATAGCACTAAAATGCTATTACTTGACCTTCTACACTCTTTGTAGTTTAGATGTTGCTGCTTTTATGTAAGAACAGACTTCCACAATTGCACCTCATAAGGTACTCAAGCGAGAGGTCTAGTGTAACCTAATTTCGTACCAACCAAGACAATCTCTCTCTCTCTCTCTCTCTCTCTCTCTCTCTCTCTCTCTGTGCCTCAATTTTTCTTGGTTTTTTAAAATCTCACGTCTTTGTGTTTTCAAATTTTAATGTCTTTTTTTTCTGGAGGAAAAGACATGAGCTTTGGCTTCCCAGTCCCAACGATGGTTGCTAATAAATTAATAATTAAATAGACAGAAAACAAGACATACTATGTTCATGAATGACCTAAGTCATGCCTCAAACTCTTAAGGCAACAGTGGAAAGACTAAGTTGATTTGCTACCCTGATTTTGAATGAGTACTCAATATGCCGACAATGTTGAGTATATTGGAAGGTGCTATTTCTTTCATCATATACCAAGCGAGAGAGAGAGAGAGAGAGAGAGAGAGAGGAGGAGAGAGAGAGAGAGAGAGAGTGTTGCTTTATATTTAAAAGTTTGTATTTTTTTTTTAGTTCAGTACTACCAAAATAACTTCAAATATAGCTATTGTTATTAGCTTCTATTAAAACCAAGATATATATATATATATATATATATATATATACAGTATATGTATATAGATAGATAGATAGATAGATAGATAGATATAGATAGATAGATAGATATGTGTGTATATACAAAATATATACATATATAATTATGTCTATCTATCTTACTAACTATTTATCTATCTATCTATCTATCTATCTATCTATATATATATATATATATATATATATATATATATATATAACACCGCAGTACTATTAATACTACCACATATAGATTCATTATTACAATACATCACGAAATACAAACACGATGCCAATGTAAGACCTCCCTATTAAAAGCAAAGAAATACGTATCCCTATTTGCTCATTATGTACGCCCCTAAAGAATATTACTCTGCCGTAAACAGCAATGCGCCTCATTATCTGCTTTATAGCTGCGGGTGTCTCTTCATCCTGGACCGCAGCTGCGGTAATGTATACATAATTTATTCATTTTCATTCTCTATTAATTCTCATACTTTTTCTCTTCTGAACTGTGACTTTGACATAGAACTTCAGTTCGTTTCATTTTCATTTTCCTCTTATTTATTTCTTATGCCTATTTATTAATTCCGATAATGAGGTTATATTTTCGAATCGCTTTATTCATTTATTTGTCTGTGTCTGTGGCTGGGATTTGTCTGTGTGTCTGTGGACATGATTACGTGAAAACTATTCAACGGATTTTGACGAAATTTTCACCACATATATCTTGGGCCATGGACGACCCCATTAAATTTTTAAATTTTTAAATTTTAAATTTTAAATTTTAAATTTTAAATTTTAAATTTTAAATTCTAAATTTTTAATTTTTAAATTTTTGAGAGGATCCTTATCCAGATTCTAGACCCGAATTTGCATTTTTCACAAATTTAGAGATTACTTCAAATAAATGGACGTTTTCTAATGAAATTTCCACCACAGATAAATCTTAGACCATGGGCGACTCCATTAACTTTTGGAAATGATCCGGTATCGGATCCAGATTCTAGATCCGAATTTGCATTTTTTTTATCAACGTCATCCTTTGGCGTAGGTCACAAATCCCTTATCGCCATTGTTTGTTATTAATTTACCGTAAAAGAGGAAATTCAGTAATTCTTTTAGTATCTTATTTTGTCCTTTTACGACTTAACTTTGGAATTCTCCCCTTACTTTTGTTTTTCTTAATACTTATAACTACACCCAACTGCACCGTATTTCATAATGTCCCTCAAACCTCTTGTCCTTCCTGTTCGACAACGTTTTCTTCAGCTCTGGATAATAAAAGGATATCAGGTTAACTCTTTCGACGACTATGATCTTAAGATAGAAATTCTCCTTCAACCTGGAGTGATTTGATGGGAAGGATATTTTCGTCTGCTTATAACTTAGACACTGAATGAACACCTGGATTGTAGACCTTTCGCTTCTAAAGGGAAAGAACTATTCGTTTGTTTTTATTTCGTTTTAGTTCGTTTCATAACAATTTAAGCCAAAGTAATTTTTCAAATGATGGTAAAACTAACAAAGGACTTATTTTAATCATTCGTACTTTTGTGTTTTTATTTAATTTTATCAATTTTTTAAAAGTTTATTTGATCTTTTAAAGTTTGGTCGTATTAAAGGACCCGAATGTGTCAATATTCTTCTCTTAGTTGCAGTTCTTCCTTCACTACTTCACTTAGTATGCCTCTTAATTTCTTATCATTTTTGCTTTTCATTATTTTCTTTCACATATCCTCCTTTCCCTTTTCAGTTTATTCCT
>NC_090759.1:65702360-65714860 GCF_036898095.1 Palaemon carinicauda
ATATGGATAAAAATTAACACAATATATATATATATATATATATATATATATATATATATATATATATTATATATATATATATAATATATATTCATATATATACATTTATATATAAAAAAAGAGAGAGAGAGAGAGAGAGAGAGAGAGAGAGAGAGAGAGAGAGGGAGAGAGAGAGAGAGAGAGAGAGAGAGAGAGATAGAAGGACACTTGCTTTTATCTTATAGGGGAAATTATATTATTATTATTATTATTATTATTATTATTGTTATTATTATTATTATTATTATTATTATTAAGAAAAAACCGAGATTATTTAGGTTAAGCTCAAGTCATGTAGGAATTAGGTGTGACCTCAAAAGAATACTATATAGTCGTAGGTGCCTTTTTCATATTTCAGGCGGTAGAATTATTGATGCCATTGAGACAATTTTTTTTTTCTTTTTTTTTTTTTTTTGACGGGAATATAATGTAGGACCTATATTCACTCAGCTATGTATCTATTTATTAAGCTTGAATATTATTATTAATATTTCTTTCAAAGATAACTTTTACACGGCAACATCAAAAAGTCTTTGTTACGATATATTATTTTATATTATCTATATATAAAAGCTCATTTAGATATGATTATATTTTTCAGATTCTTAAAGCTTAATCTTGCTTTTTCGAAGCATATAAGTTTAAGCGAAAGCTTATAACATCTAGAAGCATATTAGTTATAATTCTAGATATTGTCAAAAGATTTTACATCTTACATTACTTATGCATTTAAACTTTTTGACTCTTCACTTGTATTTTTTTTTTACATTTATAAGAATATTCATACCTTTTGGCTTCTTTTATTTTTTATTATAATATAGCGTTAAAAAATCATTAATTTATTTTTATTCTTAAATTTTTTTTGTTTATTTTAAAATCACATATTATAACACTATCGTTATATTTATTCTTAAAATTAAATATCTATTCACTATTTTAAATTCTATCAAGTCTTGTTCTTATTCTTTCATGTATACATTTATTACACCTAATTTACTCACGGCCTAATTTATTCTTACATCCAACCCTAAATTCATATATTCTAACTTCCAATTACAGGCCTCAATTTAAGACAATTTTTAGCTCGGAAATTATTGATTAGTTTAGATATACGAACTTGTGTCACAATTTAACAGAAGAGAAAGAAAAAGAATGTATTCTTCAACTAAAAGGGAGGGAAAAATATTATATTCTTCAACTAAAAGGAAGAGAAAAAATCATATTTTTCAACTAAAATGAAGAGAAAAAATTATATTCTTCAACTAAAAGGAGGAGACAAAAATATATTATTTAACTTAAAAGAAGAGAAAAAATTATATTCGTCAACTAAAATGAAGAGAAAAAATTATATTCTTTAACTAAAAGGAAATTGGCGTCTCAATCTAAGGGTGAAACAGGATTATCCTATATAATCTATTTACTAAAATACATTACACCTATTTTTGCTATCAGTAGAGCCATCGAAAAGGTAGGGATTTATAGCCATGATCATGTAATCAAGTATATCACTTCCGTATTTCTATATTTAGGAATTCAGAGAGAGAGAGAGAGAGAGAGAGAGAGAGAGAGAGAGAGAGAGAGACTTCTTTTTGTCTGTTTAAGAAAGAGGGAGGTAATATTTCTACAACTAAAGTCATCTTTTTTAACCTAAACCAAGATTAAATTGAACCTTTTTTTCGGGTTTCTTGGTTAAATGTGAACTTTATTAACTTATAGGTCGATTTCAATCAAAATTTAATGGAATCTTGATTGTATAGTTCGACAGTAACCATGATTCGAATAGAAATGCAAATTGATTTTAAGGTTAATGTATAATATTGCGTGAAACTTTTCACACACGTACGCACATACTGTATGTATATATTCGTGCATATATATATATATATATATATACATATATATATATATATATATATTCATATGTATATATATATAATATATATATATATATATACATATATATATATATATATCAAATAAGCCATATATATTAATACATTAAAGTCTTGACGACCTCTGGATCAGAGCCCCAGGCGAAATTACTCAAAGACTATAGTATCTGACCGGCCGGTCTTCGAACCCTGGTCCAGGATACCTGTATGTCATTGACCATACCATATATATATATATATATATATACTGTATATATACATATATATACGTATATATATACGTATATATATATATATATATATAATTTATATATTATATACGTGTGAATATATGTAATTTATGTATGTCTAATATTAAGAAATTTTCTTGTTAAAATGAGGATGTTTAAAAGCCATGCTCTTGACAGGCCGAGAGAGAGAGAGAGAGAGAGAGAGAGAGAGAGAGAGAAACCGCCTAGCAACGACTATCGAACTTTCATTGCGTTGCCACAACAAAACTTCGATTAGCCCTCCTCCCTTCCCTCCCCCTCCCTTTCCCTTCCCTTCCCTCATCCCATATTCCCTCCCTTCCCCTCCACCATGACAGGTTATCCATCCCTTCTGCCCTTCGTCTAAGCGTATTCATGGGGGCGGTCCTTCAAGGTGATTCCGGAGGGGGAAGACAAATGCGGTAAGTGAGAGAGAGAGAGAGAGAGAGAGAGAGAGAGAGAGAGAGAGAAGCGTAATAATTAAATGATTATTTCGAATTAAATCAGAGCGTGAAGTTGCTTAACTTCTGATAAAGAAATTTCAATTGGGAAGTTTCAGAAACTGATATTTTTTTTCTACTACAAACTGGCTATGATTACTGACGTCGAATAAGGATATACGCATACATTTCTTTTTTGAAAATAAGAAATTAGTTATATTTCTATTGTGTATCGAGTACTTTCGACATTGGTGCGATAATATCACTTGTTATATCAAAGTAATAGTAGTTATTTTTAGATGGCAGACCCATTATGAAATATTGTGCAATGACTTTTTGGCATATTGTGATATATGCTATTATTATTATTATTATTATTATTATTATTATTATTATTATTATTGTTGTTGTTGTTGTTGTTGTTGTTGTTGTTGTGTTGTTGTTGTTTAGGAAAGAGATAATGTTTAATCAAAAACTAAACTTGTTGACAATAATAAAGGTAACAGTAATTATATTTTTCATTATTGGGATCAACTTTGGTTATGGATATTATAATAGACCGCATAATAGCATTAACAATTATTATTATTATTATTATTATTATTATTATTATTATTATTATTATTATTGTTGTTGTTGTTGTTATTATTATTATTATTATTATTATTATTATTATTATTATTATTATTATTATTATTATTATTATTATTATAGAACTAAAACTTTTCGGTGTAACCGCTGACGTGATAAGATATTTTCCATTTCCTTTTGATGTTACAGATTATAAATTCCTAATCCGAACGCTCAGCTAATTACGTATAAAGCAATACCAAAAATACTCAGTACTATGCTTTTACACAGGTAATAAAAACAGCAATAATCTGGAGATTGAATGAGCGAGACCTCAGATGATCAAACTTGTAGCGAATGTTTTCATGTTGAACAGGCTGACATAAGTCTCTATTCATTTATATATGACTGATCTATTTTAACGTTGTTACTGATCTTAGAGTTGTTTTTTATTAATTATTACTTTCATGCAGTTTATTTATTGCCATCATTATTTGTAGATCTCTCTCCATCATTCTCTGTAGAGTCTCGCCCTATAATTCTGCACCCACACCTGGGGATCAATCTTAGCCAACATTTAGAAGTTCGAATGTCAATTGTAGGGCTGGCTTTGAAACAGACAATTGAGGAAACAATGCCATAGATTGTTTAGTGAGGTTATGAAATAAGATTGTATAGTTGTCGTATTTTTTTTTATTCGTGGTTCAGTATATCGTTGTTTTTAAATTTCTTTTATATAAATTTGGATATTGACTTTTTATCGGTTTTTTATAGACGGTTTATTATCTTTATTGAAATTACACATGCACACACACATATATATACATACGTATATATATATATATATATATATATATATATATATATATATATATATATATATACACTACATATATATATATATACGTGTGTATGTATGTATGTATGTATGTATGTCAGTTTTGCCCTGCATTTAAGTGACGCTCTATTACGTATCTTTGGATTTGTTTTCAACGAGCGTTTACCCAAGTTGATTATTGATCAATTCAATAAGTTTTACTATTTACCTTTTTATTCTCATGTTGACACATTTCTCTATCATTTCATTATATCTTATCAATTGTTACCCGTGCCTATACACATATTAAAATTTGTTTACTTGTTTATTTACTTGCAGTTTTGGGAAGTGATCAGCGACGAACACGGCATTGACCCCAATGGTATTTACACAGGCCAACATGAAATCCAACTCGAACGAATTAATGTGTACTACAACGAGGCCACAGGTATGTCAGTCACTTGCGAGTCTAAAATTATATAATAATTGTCTATAGGTAGATTAGATAGTCTGTGTTGGATGACTGAGGATAATATATATTCACTGTGAAATCATTTCCTACACTTCATAGTTCATACGCGTGTGATACTTGTCTCCCTTTACTTTTATGATACATGGATGAATATATTCGCCGAATGCTTTGTCTTTTGTTACCAGATTCTATTTATTTTTGTTTTTGTGCATACACTCTGGATCTTCATACAGCTAGACACCTCTCTTTATTTGTTACAGCTCCTAACATGTGTTGATACTTGCAAAGTGATTCTTACACGCAAATCTGCTTCGCCTTAAGCTGTAGAGATTAATCTATTGAAACAAATGACTATTCAGAACCTTGCAAATCGTAGATGGCCAAGCAGAATTCATACATGATGGAGAGAATATGTTTAGTGATTAATAGCCGATAGTAATGGATAGTTATACTGACGAAATCACTGATAGATGACCAATCACCACCGGTGGACAAGAATAGATAAATTAATTGACAGAAGCATTCTTATAAATGAACTGGTTTGAATATAAAAAGTATGCATGGACATAGGGTTGAATATTGCAGTAAATCGTGACCTGTACTTTTTTTTTTTTTTTTTTTTTTTTTTTTTTGAGGCGCGTTTGCACGAACTCGCAGGGGTGCCCATTTAGGTCGGAAAAGTCTCCTGCTTGCTGATTGGTTCGATAGGATAATTCTAACCAATCAGCTAGTAGGAAACTTTTCCGAGCTAAAATGGTACCCCTGCGAGTCGGTGCAATCTGCCTCATTAAAAAAAAATTACTATAGACGGGTATAGTGAAGATACCAAAGTTCAGTGAGGTCACATATTGAAATGTTTGATAAACGGTTTTCCTCGTAAGCGATGTCAAACGCACTTTTAAAAGATAGGCTAATTGATTCAGGAAATGCATTACATAGGAAGAGTTAGATTTTAATTTGTATACGAGGACTTTACTAGAATTGACCCTTCGGAATAAAACTACATAAACATGACCGTTTTATCAAGAGACACACACACAGACAGCTTCACTTGCGTACGTAAAAGCATATTCACGCAATTACACGCTTTTCCTTTGCTTTTGTTCTGATATGACATATCGTTCACAAGCCATCACTTGTAATTAAATCCATAACAAGTGCTCATTTAATTGTACTTGAAAATACGGCAATTTAGTTATCGTCAGAACTGAGGAACTCTTTTTCGTTTTGTTGAGTTTTATCCACTATAAATACCAATCTTCTGTCATTTTGTGTTTGAATGTACGTTGTCTTACAAATGCTTTGATGAATTCACCTTGCTTGCAACAATTTATGTTTATTGATGTTAGAGAATAAGTGCATTTTACAAGGTTACTGTAAATTTTACAGATAACAACGGCTAAACCTTTAAGTATTGGCTGCTTTTAAAATAATCAGAAAGGCAGCAGTGTTTGTACAAGCGAAGTTTGATGTTTAGCTGGTAAAATGATATAGCAGTAGTAGTTATTTCTTCTTTTAAATCCCCTTTTTTAATATTTAGTGGTGATGTATAAAAGAAAAATCCTAATGCACCCCATTATTCTCTTTGCATCTTTAGGATATACAGGTACAGGTAGGCTATCTTCTCATCTGTCAAGGCTCATCATCCGAAGGTGTTGGACTTGATCCAGCCTAACGTTCGTTTGTTTACATTCTCATCCGGGTCCTTGTTGGTCGTGAGCGGGCTGATAGTTGAAAGCGTTTGTTGCAACGTTATATTTTGAATTGCCAATAAAATCATATTTTTATTACCTAATATCAAGTTATTATATGTTTACATAATAAATAATTAATTGATCAAAATTGTAAACAAATTTATAAGCATTTAAAATCAAATTAAGGAGATGTAAGTTTCACTTAAAAATAAAAGAAACAAAATAACAACTCCAAAAGACTCTACCGGTCGAAGTAAGATTTATTCGGTGCTGCTTATGCAGCTCATGGAATGTTCGCGCACAGGCGGCAAAGAACAAATCTTCTTCGAATTAGAAGTGGTAAAACTACATATATTTTCGCTTAGTCCGCTCACGAGCTTCAATGATCATGAAGGCAAGTCAATTTTAATAGTTCCATCATAATCCCAACATCATCTATAAACGGAGTGATGCCCCACGACCACATATTCTCTGTCATCTTCCGCCAAACTTGTCTGTTGATGTGAAATTGAATATGGCGGGAAACGTGTTCGTGGTGCAAAATCCGTCTCGAAAATCATTTTCGCTTTGGAAAAATACGAATATGAAAACGTATATGTAGATGACGCTGAATTGTAGGTTTAAAAGGCTTTTCATTTATATATATTTTTGTTTTGTATTGTTCGGAACGGTAAATGTATCGTTTTTAAGATACCATTTACAGTAAGAGCTTACAATATTTCTCATAGTTATGGCTTTATAAAGTATGCGTAATATCTTTATCTATCTTGGCTTTATAAATAATGTAGCAGTATTTAGAAAAAAGTAATCTCTTGTAGAATCAATGTACTTTTGATTTACAGATAAAACTATTTCTAATGATAGCTGCGATTACTCTAATAATGTATTACAATTAACCCAACTTATTGAAACCGCGTGAATAAGTAAAGCATATTTTAAGCGTATGTACATCCTAGTTACTTTCAAGGTAATTCAATTCATTGCTTATCCTTTGGCTTAGTGCTGAAACTTTCCTCGCCTTGTTAGAAACCTTTTTATGACATATTTATTTATCTCTTTTAATTATTTAACTATTCATTTGTTTATTTATTTATTTATATAAGAGGGTAACGCCTTTCTCTTTCTACTTATTCTGCAACGCTGGTTTGGATGACCTGGAAGTTTCTATGTGAATGGGTATAAAGATTTATACTGATAAAAAAATCATTGCTAATTATGATATATTACTATTATAATATATTAAATTACATTTATAAAAATAATATCTTAAGATCAATACATTAATTAATAAAGGGTCTTTTAGTATATCTTCCAACATAATTATAATTCAGTATATATATATATATATATATATATATATATATATATATATATATATATATATATATATAAATATATATATATGTGTATATATATATATATATTTATATATATATATTTATATATTTATATATATGTATATATATGTGTATATTTATATATATATATATATATATATATATATATATATATATATATATATATATATGTGTGTGTGTGTGTGTGTGTGTGTTGTGTGTGTGTGCGTGTGTCTGTGTGTCTGTGTGTATACACATACACACACACACACACACACATATATATATATATATATATATATATATGTGTGTGTGTGTGTGTGTGTGCGTGTATGTGTATTTTGACAAACTTTGAATTTATGAAAGTAATAAAAGCTTTAATATGACTTCCAGCTGCCATGACCTATCTTGATTATAACCCATTTAGCTTTCTTATTAATTTTTCTATTTGTTAATCTTCAATCTATTCGTCAATTTGCCTTCGCTTTTTGACAATTTAAGAGAATTTCGAGCCTTGTTCTCTATGAGTGATTGCTCACCCTCTCTCTCTCTCTCTCTCTCTCTCTCTCTCTCTCTCTCTCTCTCTCTCTCTCTCTCTCTCTCTCTCTCTCTCTCTTCTGATATGCACCCACTTTTGTTTTTTTCCTTCATCTAAAACATCTAAAATTGTTTTACTTTTTTATTGAAATGAAGAAATATATTTAACGTTCACATTTGATTGGGAATATGTTTAACTTTTAGAGAAGTATATTATCCCAATCCTTTAGAGAGTGATTAGCCCCTAATTATCCAAGTGGTTGCTAAATATCAGTCATTTAATGCTTCAGAGTCTCGCTAATACCAGTTCAGTAACAATCCTTTTATGGAACATCTTGTTCCAATCTTGTGGATGAACGGTAGCCCTAAGCCAATAAAAAATTTATTCAGTATCTTAGGGCTGTGGTTGCCGATGTGGTAACATCCCTAATGGGTGGACGCCAGACTGGTGTTCGAGTCCCGCTCAAACTCGTTTGTTCCTTTGGTTGCTTCTACCTCACCATCCTTGTGAGCTAAGGATGGGGTGTGGGGACGGTTTGGGGGAGCCTATAGGTCTATCTGCTGAGTCACCAGAAGCCACTCCCTCCTTGGTCCCAGCTTGGATAGAGAGGGGGCTTGAGCGCCTATCATATGAATATATGGTCAGTCTCTAGGGTATTGTCCTGCTTGATGGACAATGTCACTGTCCCATGCCTCTGCCATTCGTGAGCGGCCTTTATACCTTTAAATCGCATGATTAGTTAAGAAATAAAATATTCTATAGCTTGTACTACGGTAAGTAGTCTCCAGTCTTTATCAAAATAGAATAATTCGAAACTTATGTTATTAACTAATGTACGTGACCCGTCAAAAATGACACCTAAGTATTTAGATAGATATGCACACGCAACACCCTCCCTCTCTTACCAGTGTATGACCACTCCTCTCCCCGCTTTCCGAGGGATGGGGAGAGCTCAGCGTGACCAGAATATATATATATATATATATATATATATATATATATATATATATATATATATATATATATATATATGTATATATATATATATATATATACATATATATATAAATATATATACATACATACTTATATATATATATATATATATATATATATATATATATATATATAGATATATATACACACACACATATATATATATATATATATATATATATATATATATATATTTACTGCATATATATAGCCAGACACTTGGCCTTTTTCAGATATATTACGAGCAAAATAATTACTAATATTTTTACTCTTATAATACCAAACTTTGGAATTCTCAGCCTAATTCTATTTTCCCTTTACATACTCGTACAGTAATCCATCGTTTGCTGATTTCCTTCAAGCCAGGTGTGAAACGAATGTTAATTTGTCCGTCACATCAGCTTTCACTCGAAGTACATGCTTCTCACACATGCCTATCTTCCATTGTCACTCACAACAGACACCCAAGGTCGGTTGCAAATCGCTGGCTATTCTAATTTGTAGGATGAGGTCGCTAGCTTATGCTACATGCCTTGTTCTCCTCAGTGTAACATACAGGTGTTGTCCGTTAAACAAACAAACAACAACAAATGCAGTCATTTCTAGTCCACTGCAGGACAAAGGCCTCAGACATGTGACTTCTTATGTCTCGGGTTTGACTAGGTTTCATCACTCGCTGACCAATTATTATTATTATTATTATTATTATTATTATTATTATTATTATTATTGTTGTTGTTGTTGTTGTTGTCGTTGTTGTTATTAATAGCCAAGCTACAACTCTAGCTGGAGAAACAGGATTTTTACAAGCCCAAGGGCTCCAACAGGGGGGAATAGCCTGAAATCAGAAAATATATCAGCCACAAGACAAGTATTGAACACTTGAAATAAGATAACATTAAAATACATTTTTCATATATAAATTATAGAATTAAAAAAGAGGAAGATAAATACGATAGAGTAGTGTACTCTAACTAGAACAGCGTTGCTGACCATGGCGATACGCAAACCGTTTCACCACGTTCAGGTGTCCCCACGCAGACTGCCATATGCTATCCTGTCGTTAAGAAAAAAAACGTTGTAGTGATAATGCCCGTCGAAAGGAATGAATATTGCAAGAGGCGGAATCGGACATATGGGAAGCAGTGAACATAATGACCTCCTTCCCCAGAGATATATTATATACTGGTGTAAGCGATCCGTCAAAATGACAGCTAAATATTCAGATAGATAAGCACACACATAGGTTCAACCCATACTACCCCTCCCGCTTTCCTAACTACAACCCCTCTCACCAGGGTATGACTACTCTCTCTACCCTCTACCGGAAGGAAAGAGAGACACTGAGTATTTATAGCTCTTGCCAGTGCGCGTGATCGAATATATATATATATATATATATATATATATATATATATATATATATATATATATATATATATATATATATATATATATGATAAATTTTGCACATTTTTACGTGTTTTTCATATTCAAATAAGCCATATATATTTTGATATATTAATGTCTGGATTCTCTTAACGACCTCGGGATCAGAGCCCCAGGCGAAATCACACAAAGACAAGAGCTTGGCTCCGGCCGGGAATCGAACCCTGGTCGGCAAGCTTATATAGACAGTGACTAACCCATTCGGCCACGAAGAAAGATAAAAGTCAATGACAATTCTACTGTACTTATACCTGTCGAATTCAGGTATTTTGTACTTAGAATTGAAATCAACCCATCTTCACCATCGTAGCTAATTGGTAGTTTGTTACTTGGCATTCAATTAATGATAAATTTTGCACATTTTTACGTGTTTTTCATATTCAAATAAGCCATATATATTTTTGATATATTAATGTCTGGATTCTCTTAACGACCTCGGGATCAGAGCCCCAGGCGAAATCACACAAAGACAAGAGCTTGGCTCCGGCCGGGAATCGAACCCTGGTCGGCAAGCTTATATAGACAGTGACTAACCCATTCGGCCACGAATAAAGATAAAAGTCAATGACAATTCTACTGTACTTATACCTGTCGAATTCAGGTATTTTGTACTTAGAATTGAAATCAACCCATCTTCACCATCGTAGCTAATTGGTAGTTTGTTACTTGGCATTCAATTAATGATATCAAACTACCAATTAGCTACGATGGTGAAGATGGGTTGATTTCAATTCTAAGTACAAAATACCTGAATTCGACAGGTATAAGTACAGTAGAATTGTCATTGACTTTTATCTTTCTTCGTGGCCGAATGGGTTAGTCACTGTCTATATAAGCAATGTTAGGTCGACAGTTCGAGAATGAAATACGGATTATTCGGCACCACAAATTATCTCCCAAAGTCAAGGCCGAGAATTTTACGGTCCTTGAAATAGACCTGGTTGGTCACGGCATTGGGTGAGGACAAGGATAAAAAAAGCAGTTACTTGACATGATGGTGATTTGTGGCATTAGTAAACCAGAAATGGACGGATTTATGTCGGCAATAACAATTCTTTGATGTGTAAGAAGAAAATTGGTGACTAGTCCCGGCGGTGTCAACCTTGTTGGCAGCCCTGTCTTCGAAGTTGATGCCTCTGTAATTGATTAAAAAGTTATGTTGACAGATTCCGGAAAATATTACCAGTATTGAGATTCTTATAATTAAGGTGTTGCAATGCTGATGAAGACAGTGTTAGCCCTGTTTTCGAATTTAATGCCAGTGATATTGAAAAAAAGATCATGCTGAAAGATTCCAGAAAATATTACTAGTATTGAGATCGTTACAATTAAGGTGTTGCAACGCTGATGAAGACAGTGTTAGCCCTTTCTTTGAATTTGATGCAATTTTATTGGAAAACAGGTCATGTTGGCAGCCTTGATTCTTGAAAATATTGCCAGTATTGAGAATTTTACAATTAAGGTGTTTTAACGCTGATGAAGACAATTTTAGCCCTGTCTTTGAATTTGATGCCAGTGTAATTAAAAAAAAAACAGGTCATGTTGGCAGCTTTGATTCTTGAAGATGTTGCCAGTATTGAGAATTTTACAATTAAGGTGTTACAACGCTGATGAAGACAGTGTTAGCCCTGTCTTTGAATTTGATGCCAGTGTAATTGAAAACAGGTCATGTAGGCAACATTGATTCTTAAAAATATTGCTAGCATTGAGATTTTTGCAAATTATGTGTTGGCAATGGTGATAAAGACATTGTTACCTTTAATGCTAATCTAGTGATATCAATCATTCAAATATATAAAAAAGAAATGATAGAAAATAAAAGCTTTATTGTTTATACTATCTGACTTAACTTTGTATGACTAGACAACTGAGTCATAGATTGTATGACTCACAATAACATCAGATTATTATAGTCTAAAGTTCGAGGTAAAGAGAGTCAAGAAATTAATGATTTTCATTTGTTAAACTTTCATTTTTTATATAAACCATTTTTTTTTTGTCATTACCC
>NC_090759.1:65724860-65757360 GCF_036898095.1 Palaemon carinicauda
CTCTCTCTCTCTCTCTCTCTCTCTCTCTTGTAAATTGGAAACTGTATAAAGGTCGCTCATGAATGGCAGAGGTAAGGGACAGTGATAATGTCCCAGCGGGACAATGCCCTAGAAACTGACTATACATATATATGATAAGTGCCCAAGCCCCATTTCCATCCAAGCAGGGACCAGGAAGGGCCAGGCAATGGCTGCTGGTGACTCAGCAGGTAGAAATATACGCTCCACCAAGCGCCCCATCCTAAATTCACAAGGATGATGAGGTTGTAGACTACTAGAAACTCTCGAGCTTAAGTGAGACTCAAACTCCCGCCTACAAATTGCCATACATGGACGTCTTCAATAGGGTACCACAATCCTAATTTCCCAATATAATCTGTTCTTTTAATCATCTATTCATAACCTCATTAAAACTCAAGAAAGTATTCCCTCAGGGTTGTGGTGGCCTATATGGTAACGGCCCTGATTTTCAAATCTTATACAGAGTAAATACGTGGGTCTCTTATATAGTATTTACGTGCAACGTTTTGCATATGTCAAAAATGGGCAAAAAGGGAATTCTTCTTATATTCGTAAAGAACGAAGCTGTTTGAAGACACTCGCACGAGACGGGTCGGTCGCCAGTGGGTTGTCCATCTGTAAAGAACAAGCCCGCGTAAACTCGTGTACCGCTTGCTAGTTTTCACCGCTCTCTCTCTCTCTCTTTCTCTCTTTCTCTTACTCATAGTTTCGCTTCAATTGCATGCAATTAGGCTATTTAACTAGCAGCATTTTGTACGTAACCTCTTATAATATGCTATTACTCGTTATTTAGTCTCCACGAGGGTTTAATTTACACGAAATACTTATAAAATCTGGGTTTTGCAGGTGGTAAATATGTGCCCAGAGCCATCCTTGTCGATTTGGAGCCAGGCACAATGGACTCCGTCAGGTCTGGTCCATTTGGACAGCTGTTCAAGCCAGATAATTTCGTCTTTGGTAAGTGTCCTTTACATTTTGACCTGAGTAAATTAAAGAATAATGTCACCCTGCAATCAAGAATGGGATATATGAGGTGTTATTTGAAAATAAGAATTGGCAAGATATTTTTATTGTGTAAATATATCGTCAGAATCATTTGTTATGTCTTATTGTAATATTTTAGCTGGGCTTGTTCGAGATTATATAGTCATTTGATTGACTAACTTTCCTAAAAGTGAAATTACTTACGCAATACTAAAATCATATTGATAACTACTTATACACTTTTTTATCATATCAGATCACTGATTCCATCCGCATTTAAGAAATAAAAATCAAAATTCCCAACCCTAACATCTCCTGGACCTTCCTCAGGTCAAAGCGGGGCAGGCAACAACTGGGCCAAGGGCCACTACACAGAGGGCGCCGAATTGGTCGATTCCGTGATCGAAATGGTGCGAAAAGAAGCCGAGAACTGCGATTGCCTCCAGGGATTCCAGCTGACCCACTCTCTGGGAGGGGGCACCGGCTCTGGCATGGGCACCCTACTCATTTCCAAGATCCGAGAGGAATACCCAGACAGAATCATGAACACCTTCTCCGTCATGCCCAGCCCAAAGGTAGGATGGGAGTTAGGATTTGTTTCCTAAAGGTTAAACAGTCTCTTGACCTTTTCTAAGGAGGGTAATTGGACGTCGTGGCGCACATAGTAATATGTTTATGTTAAGTAACTAGTTTTTGGTAACATGCGTATACGCATAAACAATCATATCCACTATTCAGTGAGAAAGTGGATTTTCTTTTAAATGTTTATGGTTTAAAGGTCGCTCATGACAGTGCCCTAGCAAAACAATGCCCTATAGAGTGACCATATTACATATGAACGCCAGAGCCTCTTCTCTACCCAAGCTAGAACCAGGGAAGGCCAGGCTATGGCTGCTGATGTGAGCCAACCCCTCACATGCTAGGGACAGTATATATATATATATATATATATATATATATATATATATATATATATATATATATATATATATATATATTTATAATGAATCCTTGAGTTGAAAAGTTCTCAAGTCCATCAAGATTAACTTAACAATCCAGAACATAGTCACCAACACCTACTTGTGTTCAGTCATTTAGTTTTGCTATTATTATTATTATTATTATTATTATTATTATTATTATTATTATTATTATTATTATTATTATTATCATTTGCTAAGTTACAACCCTAGTTGGAAAAACAGGATGATATTAGACCAAGGGCTCGAACAAGGAAATTAGCCTAGCGAGGAAAGGAAATAATGAAATGAATAATAACTAGTGATCTAGTCTAAATGTTTATAAAGAATTCCTACAGATTTTTCAATTAACAGAATACCTTTTATAAGAGGATTCAATTGGTTCATGTTCTATTTTGCACTTATTCTAAACATATTTTCTTCCTTAATTATAAATTGATAATCATCAGGATTGTTTTTATTTTTTTTTACTACTGGTTGACTAAACAATACTATGGTAAAAATATTGTGAAATATATATATATATATATATATTTTTTTTTTTTTTTTGGGGGGGGGGCAATATCGACAATATGTAAAGGCCATTGTTTTCATTCCTCTTCTTCTTCTCTAGGTTTCCGACACGGTCGTGGAGCCCTACAACGCGACCCTCTCCGTCCACCAACTGGTCGAAAACACAGACGAAACCTACTGCATCGATAACGAAGCCCTCTACGACATCTGCTTCAGGACACTCAAGCTGACCACGCCCACATACGGTGACCTGAATCATCTCGTTTCCCTCACGATGTCCGGGGTCACGACCTGTCTCCGATTCCCTGGTCAGTTAAATGCTGATCTGAGGAAGTTGGCCGTCAACATGGTGCCTTTCCCTCGTCTTCATTTCTTCATGCCAGGATTCGCACCATTGACAGCCAGAGGGTAAGTATCGTCTTACTATTGAAGATGATAGTAGTAGTAGTAGTAGTAGTAGTAGTAGTAGTAGTAGTAACAGTATTTCTTGCTAATCTACGAGCCTAGTTGGAAAAGCAGGATGCGCTAAGCCCAAGGGCTCCAACACGGAAAATAGCCCAGAAAGGGAAATAAGAAACAGATAGAACAATGTGTCTGAGTGTACCCTCAAACAAGCGAACTCTAACCCAAGTACAGAGGCTATGGAACTACCCAAGACTGGAGAACAATGGTATGATTGTGGTGTGTCTTTCTCCAAGAAGAGCTGCTTACCATAGCTAGAGAGTCTCTTGTACTCTTGCCAAGAGGAAAGTAGCCTCTGAACAATTAGTGCAGTAGTTAACACCTTGAGTGAAGAATTGTTTCGTAATCTCAGTGTTGTCAGGTGTATGAGGAAAGAGGGGAATATGTAAAGAATAGGGCAGATTATTCGGTGTATGCGTAAACAAAGGAAATTTGAGCCATAACTAGAAAGGGTTCCAATGCAGTGCCATCAGGCCAGTCTTGGTAGTAATGGTAGTACTAGTGAGAGTAGAGGTCGTATTAAAATTTATGTCTGTTGTACAAGTTGTCTTAATAGTTAAGAAGAAACATTGGTTACCCATTCCATAGCAAATTTCAGTGACACTTGGTTTTTCAGAAGGATGGGTTATTATCCCTACTTTTAACCCTACGCTCTTATCCGGACTTTGCAATAGTATGAATGAATAAAATTTCATCGAAGAGCTAATTATTCTGTTTATGATCACGCTTTTGCGTATGCACAAAGAACTATCATTATGTATTAGATAATAGTGATGCCATGCATTTATGACTAATGTAGAAACAGCTATCATAGGATAGCGAGTTTGAGTAAATAAGTTACCTTTCATTTTGTGGTGTTTTGGGGTGGTTGAGAGAAGATTATAAAGACTGGCATATAATAGTTGTTTCACATAAAGGGAAGATGCCTAAACTTCAAATTATGGGAACTTTTGAAATATACTGTCATCAAAATAATGAAAATATTACATTTCTGATTCCGAACATTCATATTCGTGCTGTATTTTTTTTCATGTCAGACCTATGGAAGTAGCAACCTAGTTTATTTATCTAAACTAAGGTCAAGCTGAAAAGAAATGGAAGGCAAAATGGGTACCAGTTTCATGAAAACCTCTATTCCGCTTTTAAATGTTTAAAGGCCACTCATAAATCATGAATGGCAGAGGTAAGGGACAGTGACATTGCTCGATCAAGCAGGACAATGCCCTAGAGACTGACCATATATATATATATATATATATATATATATATATATATATATATATATATATATATATGATCAGCGCCCAAGCCTCCTCTCCACCCAAGCTAGGACCAAGGAGGGCCAGACAATGACTGCTGATGACTCAGCAGATAGACCTATAGGCTCCCCCAAATGCACCCCCCCTCATTCCTTAGCTCACAAAGATGGTGAAGTTGTAACGACCAAAGGAACTAACGAGTTTGAGCGGGCCTCGAACCCCAGTTTGTCGTTCACCAGTCAGGGACGTTACTGCATCGGCCACCACAACCCTTTTGCATATGTTGTCATTCAGTCAGTATATTTTGCAATCAATTTCATTTCGTAATTCGAATTATAAAGAAGATATATTTCCTTTCCAAACCAAGCCTCTTCATTCCAGGTCTCAGCAATACAGACCCCTCACAGTCCCAGAGCTGACATCCCAGATGTTCGACGCCAAGAACATGATGGCCGCTTGCGACCCCCGCCACGGCAGGTATCTGACGGTGGCCACCGTGTTCCGAGGGCGCATGTCCATGAAGGAGGTGGACGAACAGATGCTCAGCGTCCAGAACAAGAACTCGTCCTACTTCGTCGAGTGGATTCCAAATAACGTCAAGACCGCTGTCTGTGATATTCCACCCAGAGGAATGAAGATGGCCGCCACCTTCATTGGAAACTCGACCGCAATTCAGGATCTGTTCAAGGTGAGTCTTATTTGGTGTTTTTGAAAATATGCTGTGATCCTTGCCTGATTAATCCTTAAGAGAGATACAAACTGGTTTTCGATTAATTGGTCCTTATTGAGGTACCGATTGACTCGACCAATTAGCCCTTATCGAGGTACAGACTGACTTAACTAGTTAGTCCTACTAGAGGGGCAGACTGACTACTAATTGGTCCTTCTAGAGGTACAGACTGACTCTCGACTAATTGGTTCTTCTAGTAGTACAGACTGACTTGACTAATTGGTCCTTTTATAGATACAGACTGACTTTTAACTAACTGATCCTTATAGAGGTACAAACTGACTTTCGGCTAATTGGTCCTTGTAGAGGTACAGACTGACTTAACTAGTTATTCCTTCTAGAGGGGCAGACTGACTACTAGTTGGTCCTTCTAGAGGTGCAGACTGACTTTCGACTAATTGGTCCTTGTAGAGGTACAGACTGACTCTCGACTAATTGGTCTTTATGGAGTTACAGACTGACTCGATTAATTGTTCCTTATGGAGGTACAGACAGACTCATTTTTCCTTATGGAGCTACAGACTAACACTTGTCTAACTGATGCTTATGAAAGTCTAGAATGACTTGCCAAATTGGCGTTTATAAAGGTACAACTTTGCTGTCGCCTAACTCTTGCTTCTGTAGATTCAGACTGAGAACTGTTTAACTGGAACGTGTAAAGATTCAGACTAACTCTTGACTTCTTTGTACTTATGAAGAGACCGAATAATTCTTGTCTAATTAGCGTTATGGCTGGTAGAGATTAGCTCTTTTTAATTTATGATTAGGGTAAGCAAACACTGACATTTACTTAATTGGTACCTATGAAGGTGCAAACGTGAAGTATTATTGTCTAATGCTTGTACAGTAAAAGCGCAGAATGAACTTTGTCTAACTGGTTCTTTTATAGGTATAGACTGGCCCATGTCTTCTTCTCTCGCTCTTATTAATCCCATTGCACTAAATAGTCGGCCGTTCGAGTCAACTTTTTTTCCATTTATTTATATTCTTTGCATCTTATTACAGTCTCATCTCACCCATGTCCATCCTCACCACATCTATCCACCTGATCTGCTGACGCTCCACACTCCTCCCCATCACTGGCACGTTCTTGATTTGTTCCACCTCTTCCTTCTCATTACACGGTCATAATATCTCAGACGAGCTTCCCTAGCCTTATCTTTCACATTACATATACCACATATTCTTCTTATATCTTGACTCTACTTTCTATCCAGTAGTGATATTCCAGCAACCCATCTCACCATCCTTATCTTGGTACTTTCCAACGGTTACTCCTCTTTCCTCGAAATGCCCAAGTTTCTGCCCCATATAATAGTACAGGTCTGATAATTGTCTTATATATCTCGATTTTGAACATAAATGATATTTTCTTGTTCAAATCAAGCCCAGTGACTAGTCTTCATTTACGCCGTGCTTATTTCACTCTATTTCACTGCTTTGTCAGTAGTTCCCTCCTCTGTTATTATTGATCCCAAGTAGTTAAGCTCATTGTACTGTTTTAGCACTGTTTCATCTTCCATTTGGTGTCCCAGTTGTACAGTACTGTTATTATTATTACTTGCTAAGCTACAACCCTAGTTGGAAAAGCAAGATGCTATAAGCCCAGGGGCCCCAACAGGGATAATAGTCCAATGTGGAGAGGAAACAAGGAAAAATGAAATGATTTAAGAACAGTAACAACATTAAGATAAATATTTCCTATATAAACTATAAAAACTTTAACAAAACAAGAGGAAGAGAAATTACATAGAATATTGGGCCCGAGTGTACCCTCAAGCAAGAGAACTCTAACCCAAGAGACAGTGGAAGACTATGGTACAGAGGCTATGGTACCACACAAGACTAGAGAACAATGGTTTGATTTTGGAGTGTCCTTTTAGAAGAACTGCTTACCATAGCTAAAGAGTCTCTTCTACTCTTACATGGGATCTGAATGGTCTGATTATATTACCCTGTGACGGGCCGAGAGAAGGTTGTGACTCAAAGGCAGGATGAAAGCAACTGAGTAACTTTATTACAGAACACTCGCTTTTATATACATAAACTCCATAACAGGAAATTTCCTGTTCAACCGACACCGCACCGGTTAACAGTTAACGGTGAGAAAAACAGACATGTTATTTCAGGTTCTTGTCAGTACGAGGGAAGAGCGAAGATACAAGCATTATATAACACAAAATGAAATGTCCTTACTATGTACGATCGTGTGACACACGGTTGGTACAACCCAAATTCATAAATCTAATCAAATCAATGCTTAAAATGTTTCATTAATTGACCCTTGTGAAGGTACAGACTAGCCTTATCTAATCAGTGGTTATAGAGGTAAAAACCTACTCTTGTGTAAATGACACTTTTGAAAGTACTTGGATTCTTATCTAATAAGAGCTGATGAGATTTACCGAGCGACTTTGGTCTCATTGGCGTTTATGAAGGTACAAACTGTCATGTGTATTTTTTTTTTAAGTAGGTAAAAATTATCCTCGTCTAATTAGTAATGGCTCAATCAGGTTCAACCGTTTACTACGGTATTCAATGTCCATTGCCTCAATAGTAGGCCTGCACTAAGTATTTTGACAGAAGCAGATATTATTATTATTATTATTATCATTATTATTATTATTATTATTATTATTATTATTATTATTAGCTAAGCTACAACCCTAGTTGGAAAAGCAAGATGCAAGAAGTCCAAGGGCTCCAACAGGGAAAAATAGCCCAGTGAGGAAAGGAAATAAGGAAATAAATAAACGATAGAAGTAATGAACAATTAAAATAAAACATTTTAAAAACAATAACAACACTAAAACAGATATTTCAATTATAAACCATAAAAAGACTCATGTCAGCCTATGGGATACTAATTAAGAGACAGAAATGAAGAAGGAAAGAACAGTTGATGTATTGCTAAAGAGATTTGACAATGACTGGCATACTGGGACGTGAGAGATTTTGCACCCTTATGGAGTGGCTGCTCTAATAACTGCAGATATTTTGTTCACTGATGGCTGATTTAGATATATGCAAACCTCTTCGGATTGAATTATTACATTACGGTACTTTTATCTCATTCCATAGTTTACCGCAAGTATATTTAACATTGTACGAACTATAAAATGTGATATTAAGACATATATGACCCATGTAGTAACATTATTTAATCCTTAATTATAAAACCGTTTCAATAATCTTCTCTTGTTATAATGCTCCCATTATTCCACCTTCCTCTATATTTACTTTGTTTTAGACATCATGATTGGGTTTAGTTTTGGGATTGTGTTTTAGTTCCTCATTTATGCGCCATTAAAAGGAATACTTTGCTGTCTCAGAACGTCACTCAAATTCGTGTCGCACATTGTTTACATTTCTTCTTCCCTGTATTTTGCAGCGGATCTCAGAACAGTTCACCGCCATGTTCCGGCGAAAGGCTTTCCTCCACTGGTACACGGGCGAGGGAATGGACGAGATGGAGTTCACAGAGGCCGAGTCCAACATGAACGACTTGGTATCAGAGTACCAGCAATACCAGGAGGCCACAGCGGACGAAGAATACGAAGACGAAGAGGAATACGCAGAGGGAGAGTACGTCGATAACTACTAAGAAGATGAATCAACAAACTGTGTTTGGCCGGAAGGGCCAGACAATCTCTAAAGAAAAAACTGAGTCTAGAGTTCCTCTCTTAATCATGATCAAGGAAACAAAAGGGTTAACACTTTTACTCTTCCGTTGAAGTTTTCCTTTTAATAAGAGAATTTGTTACTGTGTAACTCATTCTGAAATTAGGAGTCATTTTTCTTGCACTTCTTGATATTTTAGAATAAAAAAAAATATTACTAATTGGCAAGCCCACGTCCAAGCTAATACACGCCGGTATGAAGTTATTTGAGATTATTAGTACTATAAATGCCTTTTAATACGAAAGTTTCTACTTCAAATTTAATTTACTTGTTAGTAATTTTCAGTCCTTTTTAAAAAGTCCAGACATTCCTTATTAATTGAAATGATAACAGATGGGATGTTATCCGAATGTTATTTTAGTGATAATCACATCCATATCCTGGTCACGAACAGATCCTCCGAAGATGGCGTCTCCTTTTACGGACAGAAAAAAGGGTTCTGAAGGCTTTACGAATCCCAGAGCTTTTTACTAGAGGTAATTCCACTGTGCCTAGAGATTAACGTTAATCAATATGATATTTCGTAAGTAGCAGAGATCTAACAATGAAACTTGTGCCTTATCGTTCTTTTATCTCCATCTGATCCATTCCCAATTTAAAGATATATATATATATATATATATATATATATATATATATATATATATATATATATATATATATATATATATATATATTACATGGAAACTTATTCAGGTAGCTACATATTTAACCATTTGGCGTTTTATCTCGATAATGCTTGTCAATAGTATTACTAGTTTTGTAGCTCAGTAGTGATGATCAAAACTTTGTGATCTGAAGGCAATTAACATATAAAAAGATACCTATATTTAAAATTAGATAGAAGGAAGTTTAAATAAAAATTCAAAAACATTTATAAACTCACTAGGCATTAAAACTTTACATATTACTGAGAAACAATACCAAAAAATTAAGATTGAAGTTTTTTCCGTGAAAAAGCTTGTTCAAATGAATCCTGCCATCTTGATTACGCCTGTACCCCCTCCCTAAAATGAGTATCTTCACTTATAATTTGAAACAGCATAGAATAAAACGCTATTTTGAACGTTGGACCAGATTCCAAAGGATACTGATAGACTCACTGCCAGTTGGCTTATTCCCACTTCAGCAGCCCCCTCTAGTACGTCGTCACTTCTCTTCGTCTCTTCTGGATATCTTTGTTGCCATGCATAATATGTGAACACTTTCTACAGTCCTTTTTCATGTTCTTTTGCTCTTCGCTGTAAAAGCCAATGACACTTGATTCATTTAAGTAGCTTCTCATTCTGTGCTATGGCCAAAGCAGCCATTTTTGTAGAGTAAAATTGACGTCCAATAAAAGAGAACTAAGTTGTCAATTGTTTCATTTCTACCACCAGTTGTGTGACATCGTGTTAACCACGTAATATGATTATTCCATTTGAGAGAACCTATTAATCATTTGTAATCAAATATAATGTTGACGGTTGGTCGTCTATGTGTAAGTATATTGCAGTTACAATTATTTAGACCTATTCCTGTTGTGGAGCATTGCAATTAATTTTGCCATTAAAATATCAATGGTTTTGTAATTATTATGGAAACGCATGAAAGATGCTATCCCTACACCTTGATCGATTTTAGAGTCAATAATTGCAAGCAATTTCTATAAAAGGTTCAAGTCTATAACATTTTAAGTCCAGGTGACAATAATATAAAAAAAAAATGCATCACTATTGAATTAGTTTAAGTCTTTTTTTCATTGTCATTGACACTTGAAATTATTTAGTAATGTGGATAAGATAGAAGAAACATTATTATCATATCTAGACATCTGTGATTAGAGATGACTGTGCGACTTTGACCGTAAAATTAAACAAACCTTACATGGGGTCTAATAGTTCTTTTCATATCTGTGGACGAGGTGTTTTGTTTAGTTACGAACTTACAACTGTGCGTTAAGGGTCTATTATAGTGTTATCCAGGAATAAGTTTACAAGTTCTTTATCGTCTTGCATTCATACGGGGAAAGTATGTGAGTTCTAACTATTTCCATATTTTGTGTAGCTTTATTATAATTCATATGACATAAATCACCTAATTTTGCCCCGACATTTGTGTAACCATCATGATGGGAATAATAGGTTTGTCCCAGCACAGGTATCTGAATAATATTTGGTAATTTTTTATTGTATTACAGGGTGAGATTCCGAACTAAAAGGTCAATGGACTCATAGTCCAGAAAACTCTATGCAAACCAACCAACAGGGTAGAGTATATTACAGAGTTCTGACCGGCCGAATTTTGAATTGGTTTGTCTATAGCGTATAAAGTAGGCCTAGTACACCCTCATCCCTTGGATATATTTTTTTACTCGGCCCGAGACTGTAGTCATTTTTTTTTCTTTTAGCGAGGCAGATTTGCACTGACTCGCAGGGGTGCCCTTTTAGCTCGGAAAATTTCCGAATACCATCATTGTTTTCAAATGATTACCAAGTAATTTGAATCGAAACTTATTTATTAATGTAAATTTCTCCCTTAGATATAGGTTTTGTCAATAAATAATATTAAATAAATATATTATGAAGTATCTTGATGGTAAATCTAAATTTAATAACAACACCCGCTGAAGTCAACGACGGGAGCTTGTTTTCGGATGCATGTTGCATAATTTTGTTACTTTTCACATATTTCAACACAAATTGAGATAGATTACACTAAGATTAAAGAAAAATGTTATTATAAACTTACTTTGAATACCAGAATCTACTAAAAACGTGGAATTGATAAAACTAAATAATGGTGAAAATAGCTGTTTGGTTAGAGCAAGACTCACTTAGAGTGGGTCCTAGGTAAAAGGAGCATTCTACTATCAAACACCAAAGAGAGAATGGAAGGGAGATTATAACTCGGAGGTGAAATTATGAATTCGTTTAATTGTGGTTTTTATGCAAATCTGCCTCGCTAAAAAAAATGACTATAGTTAGGTAGGTAGCCTAACCTTTACCCTTTGCCGTGTCAATATAGAGATGACAATGCCTAACCCAACCTGGGTTGTATATAATTTTGTTTCTCATCGAAATGTTGAAATACGTAGGCTACATATTTACATCATTTTATTGCCCCTGAATCATTAGTGTGGTCTTGGTCTTGTTTTAGATTGTGTATAAAAGTCTGACTTAATAGTTTATGAAAATTTTATTCATACATTTTGGAGAAATATATTACTTTTTTTGGTTGGGTGTACAGTATTAACGTGTTTTAGGTATCAACGTCCATGAAAAGACCTTGTTCAAGTTATAAAAAGCGATGTCAAAAATAGAAGTGGAATTAATTCATATCCTTAGACTAGGTCTATTCAATTTTTGTGATTTTTTGTCGTTTCCTTTATTATGCTTGTCAAAGTTTAATGTTTCTTAATAAACTTCCAACAGTAAGAGTGTTATTGCACGTTATTGCTAAAATCTCTTGTCAGCTTTAGTAACTGTTGGTCCCATCATGTCCACCTATAAGTCTATCGTTATTTAGCACACAGCCTCCAAAGTTTTCACCAAGTGACAAATTCAGATGATTATTTTGAATTTCATTTTATGTTTGCTCCTGTTACAAGCATAACCTACCAATTCTCTCTCTCTCTCTCTCTCTCTCTCTCTCTCTCTCTCTCTCTCTCTCTCTCTCTCTCTCTCTCTCTCTTTGTTGTTATCGCTTCACTGTTGAAATATGAATGTGACTTAGGATGTTGTGCTTGTTTCATTGGAATGATCTTGTGGTAGGAAAAAATCCACACACACACACACACACACACACACACATATATATATATATATATATATATATATATATATATATATATATATATATATATATATATATATATATATATATATATATACAATAAACACACAAGCATATATATATATATATATTTTATATATATATATATATATATATATATATATATATATATATATATATATATATATATATATATATATATATATATATATATATATATATTCAAATAAGCCATATATATTTTTGATACATTAATGTCTGGATTCTCTTAACGACCTCGGGATCAGAGCCCCAGGCGAAATCACACAAAGACAAGAGCTTGGCTCCGGCCGGGAATCGAACCCTGGTCGGCAAGCTTGTACAGACAGTGACTAACCCACTTGGCCACGAAGAAAGATAAAAAGTCAATGACAGTTCTTCTGTACTTATACCTGTCGAATTCAGGTATTTTGTACTTAGAATTGAAATCAACCCATCTTCACCATCGTAGCTAATTGGTAGTTTGTTACTTGGCATTCATTTAATGATAAATTTTGCACATTTTTACGTGTTTTTCATATTCAAATAAGCCATATATATTTTTGATACATTAATGTCTGGATTCTCTTAACGACCTCGGGATCAGAGCCCCAGGCGAAATCACACAAAGACAAGAGCTTGGCTCCGGCCGGGAATCGAACCCTGGTCGGCAAGCTTGTACAGACAGTGACTAACCCACTTGGCCACGAAGAAAGATAAAAAGTCAATGACAATTCTTCTGTACTTATACCTGTCGAATTCAGGTATTTTGTACTTAGAATTGAAATCAACCCATCTTCACCATCGTAGCTAATTGGTAGTGTGTTACTTGGCATTCAATTAATGATAAATTTTGCACATTTTTACGTGTTTTTCATATTCAAATAAGCCATATATATTTTTGATACATTAATGTCTGGATTCTCTTAACGACCTCGGGATCAGAGCCCCAGACGAAATCACACAAAGACAAGAGCTTGGCTCCGGCCGGGAATCGAACCCTGGTCGGCAAGCTTGTACAGACAGTGACTAACCCACTTGGCCACGGAGAAAGATAAATAGTCAATGCCAATTCTTCTGTACTTATACCTGTCGAATTCAGGTATTTTGTACTTAGAATTGAAATCAACCCATCTTCACCATCGTAGCTAATTGGTAGTTTGTTACTTGGCATTCAATTAATGATAAATTTTGCACATTTTTACGTGTTTTTCATATTCAAATAAGCCATATATATTTTTGATACATTAATGTCTGGATTCTCTTAACGACCTCGGGATCAGAGCCCCAGGCGAAATCACACAAAGACAAGAGCTTGGCTCCGGCCGGGAATCGAACCCTGGTCGGCAAGCTTGTACAGACAGTGACTAACCCACTTGGCCACGAAGAAAGATAAAAAGTCAATGACAATTCTTCTGTACTTATACCTGTCGAATTCAGGTATTTTGTACTTAGAATTGAAATCAACCCATCTTAACCATCGTAGCTAATTGGTAGTTTGTTACTTGGCATTCAATTAATGATAAATTTTGCACATTTTTACGTGTTTTTCATATTCAAATAAGCCATATATATTTTTGATACATTAATGTCTGGATTCTCTTAACGACCTCGGGATCAGAGCCCCAGGCGAAATCACACAAAGACAAGAGCTTGGCTCCGGCCGGGAATCGAACCCTGGTCGGCAAGCTTGTACAGACAGTGACTAACCCACTTGGCCACGAAGAAAGATAAAAAGTCAATGACAATTCTTCTGTACTTATACCTGTCGAATTCAGGTATTTTGTACTTAGAATTGAAATCAACCCATCTTCACCATCGTAGCTAATTGGTAGTTTGTTACTTGGCATTCAATTAATGATAAATTTTGCACATTTTTACGTGTTTTTCATATTCAAATAAGCCATATATATTTTTGATACATTAATGTCTGGATTCTCTTAACGACCTCGGGATCAGAATCCAGACATTAATGTATCAAAAATATATATGGCTTATTTGAATATGAAAAACATGTAAAAATGTGCAAAATTTATCATTAATTGAATGCCAAGTAACAAACTACCAATTAGCTACGATGGTGAAGATGGGTTGATTTCAATTCTAAGTACAAAATACCTGAATTCGACAGGTATAAGTACAGAAGAATTGTCATTGACTTTTTATCTTTCTTCGTGGCCAAGTGGGTTAGTCACTGTCTGTACAAGCTTGCCGACCAGGGTTCGATTCCCGGCCGGAGCCAAGCTCTTGTCTTTGTGTGATTTCGCCTGGGGCTCTGATCCCGAGGTCGTTAAGAGAATCCAGACATTAATGTATCAAAAATATATATGGCTTATTTGAATATGAAAAACACGTAAAAATGTGCAAAATTTATCATTAATTGAATGCCAAGTAACAAACTACCAATTAGCTACGATGGTGAAGATGGGTTGATTTCAATTCTAAGTACAAAATACCTGAATTCAACCGGTATAAGTACAGAAGAATTGTCATTGACTTTTTATCTTTCTTCGTGGCCAAGTGGGTTAGTCACTGTCTGTACAAGCTTGCCGACCAGGGTTCGATTCCCGGCCGGAGCCAAGCTCTTGTCTTTGTGTGATTTCGCCTGGGGCTCTGATCCCGAGGTCGTTAAGAGAATCCAGACATTAATGTATCAAAAATATATATGGCTTATTTGAATATAAAAAACACGTAAAAATGTGCAAAATTTATCATTAATTGAATGCCAAGTAACAAACTACCAATTAGCTACGATGGTGAAGATAGGTTGATTTCAATTCTAAGTACAAAATACCTGAATTCGACCGGTATAAGTACAGAAGAATTGTCATTGACTTTTTATCTTTCTTCGTGGCCAAGTGGGTTAGTCACTGTCTGTACAAGCTTGCCGACCAGGGTTCGATTCCCGGCCGGAGCCAAGCTCTTGTCTTTGTGTGATTTCGCCTGGGGCTCTGATCCCGAGGTCGTTAAGAGAATCCAGACATTAATGTATCAAAAATATATATGGCTTATTTGAATATGAAAAACACGTAAAAATGTGCAAAATTTATCATTAATTGAATGCCAAGTAACAAACTACCAATTAGCTACGATGGTGAAGATGGGTTGATTTCAATTCTAAGTACAAAATACCTGAATTCGACAGGTATAAGTACAGAAGAATTGTCATTGACTTTTTATCTTTCTTCGTGGCCAAGTGGGTTAGTCACTGTCTGTACAAGCTTGCCGACCAGGGTTCGATTCCCGGCCGGAGCCAAGCTCTTGTCTTTGTGTGATTTCGCCTGGGGCTCTGATCCCGAGGTCGTTAAGAGAATCCAGACATTAATGTATCAAAAATATATATGGCTTATTTGAATATGAAAAACACGTAAAAATGTGCAAAATTTATCATTAATTGAATGCCAAGTAACAAACTACCAATTAGCTACGATGGTGAAGATGGGTTGATTTCAATTCTAAGTACAAAATACCTGAATTTGACAAGTATAAGTACAGAAGAATTGTCATTGACTTTTTATCTTTCTTCGTGGCCAAGTGGGTTAGTCACTGTCTGTACAAGCTTGCCGACCAGGGTTCGATTCCAGGCCGGAGCCAAGCTCTTGTCTTTGTGTGATTTCGCCTGGGGCTCTGATCCCGAGGTCGTTAAGAGAATCCAGACATTAATGTATCAAAAATATATATGGCTTATTTGAATATGAAAAACACGTAAAAATGTGCAAAATTTATCATTAATTGAATGCCAAGTAACAAACTACCAATTAGCTACGATGGTGAAGATGGGTTGATTTCAATTCTAAGTACAAAATACCTGAATTCGACCGGTATAAGTACAGAAGAATTGTCATTGACTTTTTATCTTTCTTCGTGGCCAAGTGGGTTAGTCACTGTCTGTACAAGCTTGCCGACCAGGGTTCGATTCCCGGCCGGAGCCAAGCTCTTGTCTTTGTGTGATTTCGCCTGGGGCTCTGATCCCGAGGTCGTTAAGAGAATCCAGACATTAATGTATCAAAAATATATATGGCTTATTTGAATATGAAAAACACGTAAAAATGTGCAAAATTTATCATATATATATATATATATATATATATATATATATATATATATATATTTATATATAAATATACTGTATGTGCGTATATGCATACACACACATTATATATATATATATATATATATATTTATTATTATTATATATATATATATTGTATATATTGACTGTTAAGTAACAGGAGAGTGATCCCCTCCCTCACCTATCCTGTCCCCCTATACTGTATATTGTCGTAGTAGGATAAGAATGATGCCAGCCAAAGTATTCAGCGACAGTGTCTTTGCCTGACTTAATTCCCCCTCCAAGGTTTTCCCAGCGATTGTCCAAGTTGCTTGCCACATCCTTCCACTTTGATACCAGGAAGCCCCCTGAAATAGAATTCGTAGAGAACATGTAACAGCTCAATATAAATGATCTTTGTTAACTCTATTACCGTCTCTTTCTAAAACTTCCATAGATATGTTATTCTTCTGTATTCCAATAAGTTTCACTTTGTATTAGTTGAAAATTTCGAATTGGCGTTATTTGTAACAAATACATATCTTCTTTTGGTGTCCGAGTTATATGCCAGGAGTAGGCCTATGTTACAGTCCGGTAAATTGAAGCAATTTTGTCCTTTTTACCTCATTGATTCATGATAAAGTTTTTGTATATTGTTGTTTTTTATCGATATTATTAGAATTAATGATGTTATATATCAAATATGAACTATGATAAAATTTTGGGATAACCTTTGTATTTGATAATTTTAAAAGATGATCTCAATTCTGTTAATGTTTTGATTTAGACTGGCATTGCTCTTATGTTCATATTGCCAAATATTGATTTCCTTAAAAACTTAGGCCTAATGGGTTTAGATTGTCAGGCAGATTATTATGAGATGAATTTTATCCCAAAATTTAACGTCAGCATTCAAATACCACCATTTCTTAAGTTATAACCTGGAGAATATTGGGGACGAAGATTCTTTTTATGCCACAGATAATGTAAGGGACTAAGCAGTATCCTTATCTTGCCCAGGCACGAAGGAAGATATATTAGGGAGGAGTTTTAAGGAAAGAGTTAGGGATTTAGCTCTAAACCAGGGTCACTTTATGAATAATATAAAGAGTTCCTCCTGAAACGTAAAGCATTATACGGAGGTGCCATGATGCCGCACTTTTAACGAGAGAGAGAGAGAGAGAGAGAGAGAGAGAGAGAGAGAGAGAGAGAGAGAGAGAGAGAGAGAGAGCGCTATTAAGACTTTATTTTGTATTGCGTTATTTTTAACGAAGAATTTAGACTGCTCTTTTCATAATCCTTGATTTTTTTAATTTGGTTTTCTTGATTAAAAATATTTCTTCCTCTTAAGAGGTAGTTCTATCACTTCCTTCGTAGGTGACCGTCACCATCTTCCATTTCTATAGTTTTTATCTCCCTGTTCTGGGAAAGACCATTTAGTTCTCCATTTATTAGCATATGCCATTTCACTTAAAGAAAATGAATTGATCAAGATGAACCAAGAACTTCGAAGAATACAAAAAATATTGGTTTTCGGTTTACCAACGTAGGTATGTTCCAGCTTGGGCTTGATCCCAAATGAATACATTAATCCATCCCTGGACTTTGGTGGGCTAAATCAGTCGGAGAAGCCTTAGAAATATAGTAGTTTATAGATTATAATACATTATTTTCTTCAAGTAACCTCTCCTCTATCGCCTTCTAGAGACTTTAAATATGCGGCCCTAGACTATACAATAAGCTCCCACTAGACATCCGAAAGATTGAAGATATTAAGGCTTTCAAGAGAAAACTGAAAACATTTTTGTTCTGTAAGTGCTTCGATAGTGTCGATTGAACAATAAACGAGCTATATGCAGTGTGGAATCTTTAATGCTTTCGAACGAACATCATAAAATGACTGGGAATGTCGTGGAGAGAGTAGGGTCATAGCCGTCTCATTATTAAGACGGCAATGGTATATGATTCCTCTGTCATATAGAACCAGAAAACAGCCATTAAAGTAAAGTACTCCGTGAAGATGAGCAGTATTAGGCTATTGGTGGTGTGCTGTGAGTATTGCTTCTCCTATACTAGTGGCAAGATCAAGGAACTTTCCCTGCTACCCCAATGGCATTTATGGAATTTAATCCTTCGGAAAACAGTCTTACATTCAATTCCACCGATTAATATAAAGACACTTCATTGCTTTTTAAAGAAAAGGTTTTAGTACTGATAGGAAACAGCTACATCACATAATGAGTAAAGTGAAATCAAAGAACGACATGTTTATAGATTGACGCGTCCTCCTTATTCATCCTTGAATTGCTGTTGGTGTTAACTCTTTCTAAGTAGATTGGAGTTCGTCCTTCTAAGTCCATCTTGTATTTCAAGATTAGGTCTTCTTAATATTATTGCAATGGCTACTCGCTCTGCATCATCTGAGGGTGCTGGCTGTACTGCAGCATCCTTTGACAGAACATGCCTGCTCTCCTTACCTAGTGATTGATTGATTTGAGGTTTTCTTGCATCCTGACATCATTACCTAGTGAAGCATCTGTATTTATATCAGAACTGTAGGCCTATGCGATTTCGCAAGCAATAGACATTGTTACGACACTTGAAGATACAGAGAATATCAAGTGTGTTATTCATTCCGATTCTAGAAGTGCCATCTTTCATATATAAACTTAGAAAAAAAGAGGATGAGAAATAAGATAGAACTGCATGCCCGAGTGTACCCTCAAGCATGAGAATTCTAAGCCAAGTCGGGGGAAGGTAATAGTACAGATGCTATGGCACTACCCAGGACTTGAAAACAATGGTTTGATTTTGGAGTGTCTTCCTCCCAGAAGAGTTGTTTATCATAGCTAGAGTCTTTTCTGCCCTTTTGTGGCAGGCATAACAACTTCTATTTGTGTTTGATCTACCGGAATCTAGACATGGATGATTCTGTCTTCGATTGTCTTCTTACCATTATGGCTAAGATACAAGAAGATGATAGAAAGTCCTCTTTTGTATTTATTGATGATTTCAATGCCATAGGGAGTGGTTAAATTTGGTTTCTCCCACTGATTGCAATAGCTAAAGAGCTTAGACTTTGCCCCTGAATTAGGCTGTGAGTAAATCATAAATGAAGGTACTCACAGGTCTGGTAATTGCTTGGACCTCATTTACAACGACTTCCCTGGCGTTATAATAAGTAAGGTTGGTTCTCCAGTCGGGACATCTGATTTCATCAGTTGTGAAGACTGAGCAGCCTGTCCCTGATGTATCCTACTCGTGTAAGATTTATATGAAATCTCAAACAGACTGGAATGAGATTTTGAGGGATCTTTTGGGCTTGAATTGGTCACAATTGTATAGTAGTGTTGATCTTGATGTCCCTTTGAATAAGAATCTAGTCAACATAATTGATAGACGTATCCCTTCTCGTGTGCTTAGGTACCTAGTGAAGGACAAACCATGGTTCAATGATTTATTTGGAGAAGCAGGAGGTCTGTCATCTTTGGAAGGGTAACATATCTGATTTGACCTGGAATAAATATACCCAGCTTAGAGCTTTTACTCAGAGAGTTTATGCTTCAACTGAAAAGGAATACAATCTAACCATAAAAGATGATGGCAACACACCAAAATATCCCTAATTAATAGAGGGAAATTGTAAGTCAACTAGCAAATTCCCGTGGTTTCTAATAGTTCATAACCGGGATCTCTATTCTTGTACCATTTATGGCATAGAGGAACAATCATTTGATGACGCAATAGCGTAATAATTTCCGTAATACCTCCTGGCTTAAGGAAGTTATAAAGTTATTTAGAATTACTGTCTTGAATTAATGAAATTCCTTTAATGAAAGTAATCTACAGAAAATAGAACATTCAATCAGGTCGACTCCAGGCACTTTGTTCTTACAGTATTTCCAGATCTGTTATTTAAAATCTAATATTTCCAGAAATTTACAGGCACTGATATATTGGATTGCGTCCTTATTAAGAAATATGTCAGTGTACCACAAGTGATAGATTTGTAAGTCTAATTTCTATTTGCATACTACACCAAAATCCTGTTTGCTTTGGATTATTTTTTTTTCAACCTCAAGTACTCAAATAAGCAGAATTATTTTTATGAACCACAGTTATTCCTCTTGGGTCCTTTAGGACCACAATTTTTTCCAAGAAGAACGTTTCCCTTCGAGCATTCTGTAATCTGAACCTCAAGTATTATGTTTTCCTTCATATTCGTTGATATGAGAATTATCAGATGTGTTGAAGCTGAAAAAATTCCACACTGTTATTGCTGCAGTTCCAAAGTGAGTGGCTGGTATTGACAGTATGGTGAATGCTAGAAGAAAATAGTTTTTTATTAATCCTGGCATTTCATGGCTGATATTTCTTTAAAGCTTCCATTAATCTCTACTAGACCTGTGTGCTCTAGGTTTCACCTTTTTATATTTGCGATGACAAAAATTTATTCGTGAAGGTTTACTGTATATATATATATATATATATATATATATATATATATATATATATATATATATATATATATATATATATGTGTGTGTGTATATATGTATATGTATATGTATATATATATATATATATATATATATATATATATAATTTATATATATATATTCTTACAAAGCTGGTCTAGTGTAGAGTAGATATAGTATTTCATTAATGATTTTATTTATATTTTAATTGTGCTTTGAAGAGAGGTTAGCCAGCTCTTAAGATTAGTTCCTCTTATGTAGATGTAATTTTAATATGTAAATTACGTAAGACTTTTGTCGTTAATTTCATTGTATTCTTTATTCAAGTTGTTATATGTAAATTTACATTATTTTAAAAAATTAACTTTTTATTTCGCGTATTTTTGTTACGAAGAGTGTTATGTGATCATACAAGATAAGAACCTGGGCTTATGTAATGTTCTTTTATATTTTTATAAGGTATTGCGTCATATTTGGGAGAGAATACTCCATAGCCTATGCCATATGCTTTGAAATTTTCCCTAAAAACCTAGTGATAGGCCTTATCTTTTTTTTTATTTCGGTGACAAAGGGTGGACGGAGGTAACTGACACAGAGTTGCCTCGCTGTGTGTAATAGTTGGCCAAGAAAGCCAAGGTTCGTCTCCCTGTTGCGAGAATACGAGTTCGAGAGAGCAACACTTGGTAATTCTGACGCCTTAGCCCAGCACCCACGCTTCCAGAACTCGCTCTCATGGAATCTTCTGGAAGTAGCTAAGTTTCTAATATGAGGCAACCCCAGGGTTGCATAGATACATAGAGAATTCCAGCCTTAAGACAGCTATCTCCCCCTTTCTCTCACTCTCGTTCGCAACTCAGTGTATTGTTTTAAAAGTGTTCAGTGAAATATCGAAGATTTGGTGTGACGAGTTTTTGTAACCATAGTGATTACTTACAAAAATTCTCTTTGAGTTTTTGTAAACGGCCCTGTAGGAAGGTGATAGGTTCTTGTATTGTGATCTGGTTATCTATTTTCATGAAGTGTCAAACTAAAGTATTGTATTCAGATTTAATTTTAAGTGGAACAAGTGATTGTATAATTTTCATAAGTATTTCTTTTGTCTTAGTCTAAGGTTTATTCAGATTTGATATTTAAAGTCAAGTAATTATATAATATTCAGATCGTAACAATTTTGTCTTAATCTAAGTTTTGTTCAGACTTAATATTTCGAGTGATTTATTTGTTGTATGTAAATTCTTTGTGTTGTAATTCATATAGAATATATTTATTTTTGTAAAGAGTGTATTATTCCAATGACCAGTGTTTAAAGTGGTATTCGCTCGTATCCTGATAAAGAATCGTAGTAAGAGTTTGGTTTGAATAAGGCTTAATGATAATTACCCAGGTTTGTTTTGAGTGTACTTGAGAGACCTTTGGATATTCAGTGTTTTGTATATTGCTGTCTGGGAGTTATTTAACTGTCTCAGAGTTCGGGTATTAATATTTCTAGGTGTAACATATTTAATGTAAAAGCAAACAGGTGAGTTTGGAACTAGAGAGGTTGTCTAGCTTGCCAGTAGTAATATATATTATTTTATATGTTTGGTTCCCAGACACGAGCCATAGTGTAATATATTTTTGGTGCCCAGACCCGCGAACCATCATTTATAATAATAATATATAATTTGGATTTATAGTATTTTGGACCATATGGACTGTATCTGATGCCTGGATGGCCATTTAGTTGAGAGGTGCTGTTGGCCACCACTACAGTTTTACCATAAAGGGAGAGATGAAAGAGGGTGAACAGGAAGATGGAGGAAGGAAGTAAAAACGGAGGAAATAGTCATAATATGGAAGACTAGAATAAGGATGGAACCAGGTATGAAGGTACTTGGCAAAGACCCTTGAGTAAAGCCCAGATTACACACACACCAGGAGCAGCACTGTAAGCACTGCCTCCTATTGGTAAAAAAGTAATCTATAATATAGGTTTGGATAAGGCGTTTTGTCAACCCTAAATACTATTTCTGTCTGGCTAATGCCATGGTCTATATGCCACATGTATAAATTAATGTAGTTATATTCATCTCTCCTGTTTACGTCCTGAACTGGTATTTCTGATATTGGCTGTACATTAGCACCCTGCAAGAGTGATTTTTACTGTTGGGTGTGGTCCAGCCATCAGTCAATTTATATCTTGCTTGCAAGTGTCATAAATTTCCAGCTTTAATTCGTTCTGTTACATGTCTGTGGTTGTCTGTTACTCTATCCACTGAAAGAGTTTCCTGCTGATTGCGAGAATTCAAGTACATCATGATTCATGCGTCTGTTTTCTTTTTGTAGGGTCTGGTACCATTCGTCTTTCCAAGGGATAATATCAGATTTGTCCAACTTTGGATTTTGTGTCACTTGTAATTTCGCAAGAAACAGCCCCTATTACATTAATGCTTTATTAATGCCTTTAAAATTCTTTTAAAGGATATTCTATATGAGATTCTATGGTGAATTGTGACTTATTTTTGTCCTAAAACTGCGTTTTTTTATAGAAGCACCATCCTTTGTTGTAGCTGTGACATTTGTTATTGGGTAAAAGGGGCCAAAGTTTGCTTTGTATCTAGCTAACAGATTTTCAGCTTTGAAAATTATATAATAGCCCATTCACATTAACAGATGTGACATGATAGATTTAGGAGGTGGTGCATTCTACTTTATGACACTGGCATTGCTTGACTTTAGTGTTCTGGCATTGCTTGACTTTACTGTTCTGGTATAGCTAAACTTTACTGTTCTGGCATTGCTTGACTTTGCCTATTAACCATAGGAAAGGAGTGGTATTACAGTGAAATTTGCTTTTTACCAAAGTTCGTATGGAAAGCGACTAGAACCAGAGCATACTGTATTAAAAGAGACAACTTTTGAGTGATAAAATTTATAGACAAGAAATTGAAAGCATGATCAGGAATGATAGTTCACGATATTTACCCAATTTTAGAAACTCGTCAAGCAGATGAGTCTGTACCAGAATATGATTTTCAACTAGCCTATATTAATCAGTGATCCAGTTGAAAATCAAATTCAGATCCAGTGATGTAAACATTAAACTCTGGTCTAGCGATGTAAGAAGCTAACCCCATCTGGTGATATACCGTAGGGAAGTTAAATACACGTGTCCTCTTGTTAGCTTATCATAGGGGAAAATGTATTCGATACCAATTGATGTAAATAATTCAGTTCACAGTTTATTGACAATGATACTAAAAGGAAAAGTGTATCATAATGAACTTCTACAATGAACTTCAAACCATGTAATTTGTGTGGAATATAATTAAATAAAGATAGGATATGTTTTGATATCGATCGCTTGACAGTAAAAACTTTAGTATTAGAAAAATGATTAGAAAAGTAGCCATCATGCCTTAATTTAGTTATGACAAAAGCTTAGCTTTGAAAGACTTCTCAAATAGCGGTCGGCTGGACATGACAAGAAGATTAAAAATATTATAACACTGAAATTATTGAGATGTATATATTAGAAGTGAAAAACTGATATTTCAAAAATATCTATAAAACAACACCTTCATCTACTGTTCTTCCTGCCCCATGTCACTGCTTCGTACATCACCATCATCATCATGAACATCATCAGTATCACCATCATTCTCTTCAGCAGTGGCCACTCTCTCTTCCTCTTCATCAACATAGTCCTCATCTGCTACATTGCTGTGAATGCTTCCTCTACCGTCACTCAGGACACCTGGATCCTCATAGGTTTGCGGTATCCCGGCATAGCTCTGAGTGTCATATTCCTCGATGTAATCCTCTTCTGCCATGAAATGATCATCATAAGCTGTAGCTTCCTGGTACCCTTGGTATTCACTTATGAGGTCGTTCATGTTGGATTCTGATTCTGTGAACTCCATTTCATCTATGCCTTCAGCTATGTACCAGTGGAGGAAAGCCCGACGCCGGAACATGGCGGTGAATTGCTCTGAGATGCGCTGGATAGAAAAGTAAACAAATTAGTATGAAACGCAGGGTTTAAACTTTTATGGTAATGACCATAGTTTCGAGGTGATTTTTAAAGTAATGATATTTTTAAGGTAATTTTGGCTCTACTAGCTTCAAATTTAAGGAAATTGTAAAAGTTCTAAGGTAGCCTAAGGTAAAAAGCAGCAGCATCTAAGGTAATGGCCTCATGCTTAAGTTTAAACCCTGGTGAAACGGAGATGTATCGTTGAAAAAAACTTGGAAAAAACGCAATTGAAAATAAGTATCTGTTTTTTAATACATGAATCAAAAAGGTTGAGGACTTTCAATGCCTCATAGGTTACTTGATTACTTTAGATCAAAATGATTGGTGAGCTTTCTGGTAAGGAGACAAGTTCAGTTATAATCTTGGTGACACATACAGGAACTCCATCAAAATGTGGGAAATTATTTGTTATGTAGACAGGAAAGGAATTCTATCCTCATAACAGCCATTATTATAAAAGAAAATTGAGTGGGTGAACATCCCTGCCTTATAAAAGTAATAATCTCAGAAAACTGAATTAGATCTTGAGGTTATGATTTTAGAAGGATTGGATTACTTTGAGGCCTAAGAATCACAAGAGTGAGTGTTATCTGTTAATTTACCATTAAAAACAGGCTGTTGCTCTTCCTGACATTTATTAGTTAATGGTTTGCAATTAGTGATTTGCTAAAGCAACATTTACAAGATTGAATGATTCCTGAATGGCCAGGCCTACCATAGAGAACTAGTAATTTGTGAAAAGGGGATTCTGGATTTATCTGACAGGACGAGAACAATTATTGGACCTTGATGGTTTGGTATTGTTTCCAGCTGTCCAGTTTCATTGTTCACACTCGGAAGGTTTGGATTATCAGCCATTGTAATATTGATGGAAAATCGAGATAAATAAGATATGTTTCCATTTTATGTCATGATGGTATTTCTAAAACATCTATCATATGGACAAGTTTCAAAGCATAAGCAAAGAAGGATTGTTGTAATAAGAGGAAAGGAAACCTAGTGCTACCTTTAAGACATTTCAACTCTTCTCAATGTTTAAAATTGTCATCTCTTTCAAGGTAATTAGTCAATAAAAATGACAATCACCATATGCATTCCCTACTAGCTATTCCAGCTGTTATGCTCTAACGGTAATCTTTCTTTTCTATTTACTGAATAAACTTTACAATCGTTCATACGTGCTGTTGAAACATCGAGGCGATGTTTTAAATAAGGCAAGGGACTCGTGCAATCAACCAATCATTTACAATACAGTTATTTACACCAAACCTTGAATATATCCTGTATGGCAGTCGAATTTCCTATAAATGTAGCTGCCATCTTCATCCCTCTGGGCGGAATATCACACACGGCTGTCTTCACGTTGTTTGGAATCCACTCGACGAAGTACGCGGAGTTCTTGTTCTGAACATTATACATCTGTTCATCAACTTCCTTCATCGACATGCGACCTCGGAACACTGTGGCCACAGTTAGGTATCGTCCATGACTTGGGTCACAAGCAGCCATCATATTCTTTGGATCAAAGAGCTGCTGGGTCAGCTCTGGAACAGTTGATGCACGATAGGCCTGTGCCCTGGAAGAGATTAGATTTTCTAGAGAAAGGTAGAAGATACATGTTTTAAAAAGAGCTAGAGTACCAGGTGAAGGATCAGAGAAGTTTTCTACAGTAGTTACATAATGTAAAGTAGTTATTCCATGTGATTGTAAGTTTGAAAATATCAGCTTTGTTTCCTGACAATCAACATTTCCATATACAGTAGACTTCAAAGGTGTGCAATGTGGGAAATAATCCAAATATTTGTTAGAATTAACATTTTAATGTTTATAAAGGAATTTAACCAGATATCAATTATCTCTTCAGCATTGTTGTGTTTCAGTGCAAGCCAGCAAAGGAAAGAGGATTGATAGCTTTGGAAATATGACTTTAAACTGTCTAAATCTGAATGCTTTACTTATAAGAGATAATTACCCTTCCAAAAGGTTAAGTTGTCGTTTTAATAGCAAAACATAGCTGGTCATATAGAATTGATTAATTGATGGAACTGATATTGAATAACATGAATTCATAAGAAAAATAATTTTTTATTGACTACTTTGTCAGCCATCAAATACAGATGTTATTATAGCAACACCCAGAATCTACTAACTGGATTATTCCACATAAATTGATAGAAAAATTAATATTTTAATCGTCTACTTTGTCAGGCATGAAATACAGAATTCATTAGACCGACACTCGGATACTGAACTACTGGACTACCCAAATAAGAATGATTATTGGAGGTTTTCATAGATACATTTAGCACTTTACAATTTCATGGATCAGATTTTGAAAGCATATAATTTAGGGGAATTAAATCACAATGTTTAGCTCACTGTTTTATTGACAACACTAAACTCTAGAGATATGAAATTATAATTTAAAATGTGTAAATTGCACGATATATGACTAGGATTAATGAACATATTACACACATTTACACACAATCACACCAGATGGAGGACAATAAAAGCAAATAGTATCAAGGAAAAACCTATAGGAAGATTGTCAGTTTAATACAGTTCAGTCTCTTGGAAGGTTCATAGGCAAGAGACTTCTTAAATGCCCTTCAGATGATTCTGACACAAGCCAAAATGTCTGTTAAGTTTGTAATTATGGGCTGATGAATACTGTAGATATTGGAAAACGAAACATAATTCACTAAAAACTAGTTCTTAAAATGTCTCCGTGATCTCTCCTTCTGCGTATTCTTCTTCTTCCGCTCCATCATTGCCTCCTGCGCTACCACCCCTTTCATCTCCACCATCATCGCCATCATCACCATCATCCCCACCATCATCACCTCCATCAGCAGTGTCCCCTCTTTCCTCTTCTTCATAGTCATCGCCGGCTGTATCGCCGCGGTAACTCGCTGCACCGCCACTCGCTGCCCTTGTCTCCTCGTAGCCTTGCGATTCTCCTCCGTAACTCTGAGAATCATACTGTTCATCGTCTGTAAATTGATCTTCATCAGCTCTGGCTTCCTGGTACTCCTGGTATTCCGATATGAGGTCGTTCATGTTAGATTCTGCCTCTGTGAACTCCATTTCGTCCATTCCCTCGCCTGTGTACCAGTGGAGGAAAGCCTTTCGCCGGAACATGGCAGTGAACTGTTCTGAGATTCGCTGGGGAAATAGATCATTAAATTACATAAATCACCTTGTTGATTTTTCAATAATATGACATATCTGCGTATTACTGTATCATTGGCAAGAACACTTAAAGATAATTAAGAAAGTCTGCACATTTTCTCTATGCAAGTTGTCTTGATTTCTCAAGTCTGTGAAGGGCAAATAAGACTGAATTTAATTCATTGATGGGGCTCTCGCTGTTAGTTGTTGTTTTTTTTTTTTTTTTTTTTTTTTTTTTTTACATTATTTAGTATTCCAGTTCAGTGTAAGATCTATGAATTAGCCTGGCAAGTCTATATTAACGAGTGACTTTAGAATTTAATACCATCTTCTGTAGTGTGATATTTTAAATAAAGTAAAACCTATAGAACAACAATGTATTCCATATGGAACCATAGAGATAAGCTTTTTGATTAAGTAAATTATCTTGACTTTTAAAGATAAAAAAGCAGGTATCAGCCCTAAGATATCTTCTTAATTTGTCTTCTGTTTCAACAAAATTTTAAACTTCTAGATTTAGGGTGCTACAGGTATCATAATCAACACTTAAGAAATATACCACATAAATTATTCCAATTTTCATAGATTGAAAGTGTATAGATGAGCCTCTCTACTTTCTAAATAACTAATCTATAATCACATGAGACACCAAACCACTAACCTTGAATAGGTCCTGTATGGCAGTCGAATTTCCTATAAAGGTACCTGCCATCTTCATCCCTCTGGGTGGAATATCACACACGGCTGTCTTCACGTTGTTTGGAATCCACTCGACGAAGTACGAAGAATTCTTGTTCTGCACTTTATACATTTGTTCATCTACTTCTTTCATGGACATACGACCTCGGAACACTGTGGCCACGGTTAGGTATTTTCCGTGACGTGGGTCACAAGCGGCCATCATGTTCCTGGGGTCAAAGAGCTGCTGGGTCAGCTCTGGAACAGATGCTGCTGCGTAGGCTTGTGACCTGGAAGAGATGAGTACGATTTCTATAGGAGGGTCATGTTTCTGACGCTAGTGGTGGGGCCAACTGGTTATTATTATTATTATTATTATTACTTACTTATTTACTTACTTACATACTACCACGTTTATCATAAGCCAAAGGGCCACTAAATTACCGAGCAGGGTTCACCTTGGAAGAATGTATAAATGGGAAAAGATAGAAAAGCAGATTCAGCGAAGGTAAATTTGCTGAAGCAAATATAAAATCAACAATGGATAGAAAACTTGACCTAAATACTTGAAAAACAATCTGATTTGAAATGCGTCGCAAATGTTTAATTTAAACTTAAAAGATTAGTTTAAAGAGCATTAACGTCCAGACATGCAGAAGGTAGACTTAGATTATGTACTTCTTTCCAGAATTTTGAAATTCAAATTTTACTTTTTTCCTTTAGTTTGGTGGGTGTGGGGGATGGGGGCCGGGAATAGATACCAGCATTGATTTTCCGTTCCATGGCCTCTGTATAGAGGTATAGTATTTTGGAACAATTACAGTTCTTAAAAGATCAAAGATTGGCAGATCGTCATCTGCTTTTCATGGACTAGACACTACTTTCAAATATTAGAAAAATATTACAGGAAAGAGTACTTTACTCTCATCTTCATCCTTAGGTACCTAAAGATAAATGCATCTAAACTGTAGCCTACTATTTCGAGATACAATGTACGCTTATCATATAAAGCATCTCTGCGCGACATCAGCGACTTACAAGAAAGCGGTTTAAAGCTGCCAAGTGCTTTACAAGATATCATTAAATCATAGATAAACTACTGTACTTTAAATTAGCGATCTATACTTATTTATCGATACTAGGAATCATTTGTTGCTTGCAAGCATGAATTATGTTTTGGTTTCTCCTAGGTCTGCCACTGTCTGTTATGGCCAGGTTCCTCCACTGTTTGGTTGTTCCTTTTAACTAGCATAACAACATCAAAGATCATAGATGTAGAGCTCATCCAAGACTAGTGTAATTAGTAGAGTCCAATTTTCGCAGCGTCAGTGGCCTAACTCATGTGATCAGATTGATTGATTGATTAGTATATATTATCTGGGATCATAACAGGATGACGTGATCAGATCACTGAATGAATTGCACTCCATTAAGATGGTGTAGCCTCCATTCTTTCTAATATATAGCCAGCTCTATTGTGTAAAGACGGATAAAACCCGTCAACGCTCAAAACCCGTCAACGCTCAAAACCCGTCAACGCTCAAAACCCGTCAACGCTCTAAAATGGTCATGTATCATGAATTAGCTTATGCCCACTTATACCATTATCTAATATTAGTTAGCATTTTCGAGTAATCCTGCTTAATTTCATTGGAAGTTTTCAAAATATAATATTATACTAAGAAAATAGTGAGAAGAGACAACTTGCATGGAGATGAAAATGTTGGAAATCGGAGTCAAAAGCAATTTAAATGGATTAATAAAGTAAACGCGTTGAGAACCGTATATAGAGTAATATTCTTAACGGGAGCAATTTTGTTTAACGCTAAACTCCAGGTCCTGTGTTGAAGGAAAGAAGAATTATACCTAAAGAATGCTTTTCCTTTTTAAGCCCTGTCCACACGATCGTGCATGCCCGACGGGTAAACAGTGATACCAGACCACAATAGTTAGTAAGAATGAGGGTTAATGACGTCAGAAGCGGGAAAACCACAGACAGGGATCTGGCATCATATAGTGTTTCCAGATCCCTGCCTTTAGTTTCCCCGCTTCTGACGTCATCAACCCTCATTTTCACTAACTATTGTGGCCTGGTATCACTGTTTATCTGTCGGGCATGCTCGATTGTGTGGACAGGGCTTTAGAAGCAAATCTGTCCATTAAAGCAGCTTAAGTGATCTTTCCAAGACAAGTTAGAAGTAACCTTGCTTAGAATGTACACTCAGGCACACTATTTTATCCATTTCCATATTTCTTTCCCTCACTGAGCTATTTCCCCTGTCGGAGCCCTTTGGCTTATATCGTCCTGCTTTTCCAACTACGGTTGTAGCTTAGCTGGTAATAACAGTAATAATGATAAGCTGGACACCCGAAATGTTGGAAAAATCCACCCAGCTTTTAAAGAGTTCCAGCATCTGCTGGTGTTAAGAAAAAGGGTGAGGGGCTTTCAATCTCACCTCGGAAGGTTGACCTCTTTTAGCATCGCCATCTTGGAACAAATCATGTAAGGCAGAAAAATTATACATTTGCTCTGTGTACAGTTTATAAAGACTAATACACGTATGTAAATATAAAACCGAACGAACAATCTTCAGTCTTATACCGGAGTGTACCATGTTTGGTGCAGTGATTTTAAGTAGACAACCAAATGCATATATTACTCTACAGATATAAAATAATAATTTGATTAACGTCATTTTATGCACATGGAGTCTAGCAAAATGTTTTTCACTATAGATATCCATAGGTTTTATCATTCTTTACTTCTCGGAGAATCTTGTCTTCTCTGTTCTATAGCGCCGTCTACGTACTTCAGTAGAGCTACTCTTAGAATAACTACGAATGCATTCTTACCCCTTCTCTGGCTCTGTAAGGCTTCTTGACCTAATGGAACTTGGGGAGCAATGTCTTTCCTGTACTTTGTAACAGATAATTCAATTAACTATTTTAGCGCCACGCAGTTTTCAGTCTTAGAGTCATAATTTCCAGTAACTTAGTTTAATTATAAAAAGTATATTTAGGAGGCTTTATTAAACTATGCCGTAACATTTATTAGATAGAGAAGTTGGATAACAGTTATATTCCTTGAAGTATGGATTTTTTTTTCTTTCTTTTTTTAAGGGTTGTGGTGACTTATTATAAATGTGAGCCTCGTGATATGCTGGTCTGGGGTTCGAGTCCCACTCAAGCTTGATAGTTTCATCTAGTGTCTGCAACCTCGCCATCCTTGTGAGCAAAGGATGGGATGTTTGAGGTACCCTATAGGTCTACCTGCTGAGCCATCAACAGCCATTGCCTGGCCCTCCCTGATTCTAGCTTGGTTGGAGAGGGATTTGGGTGCTGATCATATGTATATTCAGTCTCTAGGTCATTGGCATTGTCCCTTGCCTCTACCATTCATGAGCAACCTTTAAACTGTCATTGCGAGGCAAGAGTTTGTATCAGTGTGGTGGTCGGTTAAGCAATTAGGTTGCAGTGATGGTCGATGGAGATATTTATTTATATATTCATTAATTTATATCATTTTTCTGTTGTTAGTTAAGAAAGGTTCTTTTACAGTTCATATTAAGCATAGATACAAGCCAAGTCCCCTAGGAATCGTGTATCTAAGAAATTATGGTACTGGGATCGATATGGAGGGATGCGCCTTGCATAATAATGTGGAATGAGAATTGCGTCCATA
>NC_090759.1:65759860-65764860 GCF_036898095.1 Palaemon carinicauda
TAAGGCAATAGACAGTAATAACAAATGTCTAGTAAGAATCATTTGTAGTTAGTATAAAAAAGAAAGCTCTATGAGAAGTTGCGAATAAATGTGAAAATTGGTGAACAGAAATACGGTTTCATTAGAGATGTACAGCTGATGCAATTTTGGCAGCAAGACAGTTACAGGAAAAGAGGCTGAATGATAATGGAAAACGCTGATGTATATTTTTATAGCAAGAAGTAGGATATCAAGAGAAGTTGTATTTTGGTGTTGAAGAAAGAGGAAAGTGCCAGAAATGTTTATAAGCTTAGTTGAAATTATAAAAGAACAAGGATTGCAGTAATAAGAGCCTATGGTGAAACAAACAGATTTTGAGTTAATGGATAGGTACTTAACTCCTGTGTTTTGTTGGTTATGAGTCTGCTGAGTGAAAGGTTAAGGAATGCATATCTATGGGAATTATTTTGTACTTGTAATATTGTGGCCATAGCGGAGACTGAAGAAGGGTAAAATAAGGGCAGGAATCTCTTAAATGAAGTACCGCAGTATGAGGGTATATGTAGACAAAGGGTGAGGTAGGACATCTAGATAGCAGGTAGAAGGAAGATTATTTATCAAGAAATAAAAGACTTCTAGATATAAACTATGTAAAGAAATTTTAATACTTGATATTTATTTAAAGACAAAAGAAAGGCTGCGAAAAGTACGATAAAAGCTGCTCGGAGGAATTAAGGTAGAGGGTAGGGGTAGTGTATTACAGAGGGCCAAAAGTTATTGTACCGTAAATCAGACAAATGATGATGTATGATTTAGAAAGAAAGGTTTCAAGGAGGAACAATAACTAGAGCGAATACGAATAAGGTGATTGAAGTGGATTTTATGGATCTAACCGAGTGTTAGGCTGACGAATGAAGAAATAAGAAGTCGTAAGGTGGTTAAGATTTTTGACACGATAAAAGTGTAAACATTGAGATGGCATGGTCATGTAGCAAGGTTGATTGGGGAGTGGCAGGTAGAATTGATTGGGGAGGGTTTGGCTAGAACTTCGTAGGGATGGAAGGTCAAGCGTAAGGCGAATGATTAAATGGCATCATAAAATGAGGAAGCATTTGGGATAGAAGATTTTAGTGGAGCGGATAGCATTTCTGGAAACATGCACTAGAATTGGCACACGTACTGCTTGGGGCTTGCTCTTTTAATAAAGCGTTTGCCACATGAAAAATTAAAGGGCAGCTATTTTTCAAGATGGATTCATTGAATATACAGAAATAATATATTTTGTAATGAAATCACAGACTTGTCCTATTGGAATGATCATGGTGTCAAATCGTACATTTTTCATTTTGCATAATCCAATTTTTGGAACATTGGACTTACTCATTTCCTGCCTTGTAATAACAAAGCGGATTTCAATATATAACCCTGCTTGGTTATTGAGATGGCAGCACTAATGTCCAAGACAATGGGTGGATAGAATTCCTTTAGGAGGCAGTGATAACATCTCCTGAGACAGAAGATTCATTTCTGACAGCTTTGAGTATCACTAGGACACTACAGATGCATCAGATAGCAGCATGTAGTCTGTACAAACTTCTAAAGGCAGCCCACACAGACTATTCGAAAGTGACAGATAAATAACCCCAGCAGATGCTTATCTTTGAAGCCTCAATTTCGTTTTTGGTATATGGTGCTGCTAATGTCACTGGTGATCCTCTTGTTGATTCAATCATTCAGGGAAGCCAACTTCTCCTTGTACTGTCAGTCACTGGCTGAGCTAATAGCATATTTCTATTTCAACAACAATGTAAGCTATGCATGTTGGCTTCTGATCCACTATAGAGAAGGGTGACCATGGATCAGAAGCTTCCTCGGCTATCTGAGGAGTACAGAAGTGGAAAGTTTGTTGAACACAAATCGAGCCAACAGGTCTTATCAGTAGCTATTGACCAAGCTCACGAGAAGGCCAATTCGGTCATCAAGATAGACGAGGGTGCGACCGGCGTGACTGTAGAGTTATGAAGAGACACATTGAGCACTGAGAGTGTTCATTAAGAGAGTACAAAAGCTCTCACAAGCTATGCAAAATATAGGAAAATCTTTCCAGAAAAGTTAGAATCTACAGTACTTTTGCTTGATACAGAGGATATTTCTCGCCAAACTGAGAGACGCACATTTAGAAATGAGAACCAGTCACATCCTGCTGTCCTCAGTGGTGGTAAAAAACTTCACACCTGTCAGAAATCCCACTTCACTACCATTCTTTAAAACCAGGTTATAACCCCCGAAGAAAACCCAGACGTTGACACTGTCATCATTGATGATGTAGCGTTGGTGAACAGTCCGCCCAACAGAGTACAAAGACGTTCAAAGAATATGCAATGCTAAATGTCCCTCTTACAATATAAGCATTGTCTACCAAGTATAAGAGATCAGATTTTTTTTTTTTATGTCTACCGGTCATCTAGTCTGAAAGCTGAAACTAGATCAAAGAGTGGGCATGGGGTGAAACACGGTTGACGAGGGAAAACAAAATTACCTCAAACTGGCAATGCTTCTTAACAGAAAATTACAGAAAGCTGAGATGTTCAATTTTCTGGCTGATAAGATTGCACATGTGGCCACCCCAAATATGGTCATTGTGACCAAAGGAGAAGATGCTGTCAGCAACTGAACTTAGGGCCTGTGTGTGCCAATTTCGGAGCTTGCTTTCGTAAATGAAAGCTTATTAGTTACCTGCTTCGCTATTAGTTTAATTATAGGGGTAGCGTTGAATAAAGTTATATGTCACACTCCCTTTTTCATTGTCTTGAGGTTTAGATTACCTACATATAGACACTGACACCATATACAGTATACATACATATATATATATATATATATATATATATATATATATATATATATATATATATATATTTATATATAATACTTTATATGGTATAATTGCCTATATCTAGGTACACCCCAAGACAATGAAAAAGGGAGTGTGACTGACGGGCTTCATTTCTATTGTGACGTTATCTAACCCTTTTAGGACCATTCATCCTGTTTAATTTTTTTATGACTTGCATAAACATTACATGTTCTTGTAAGTTAGACAGAAATTATATATATATATATATATATATATATATATATATATATATATATATATATATATATATATATATGTATATGTATGTATGTATGTATATGTTTGATTAGATAAGCATTTTAGATGAACGCAAGTAATTGTTTCGACATTTATGTTTTGTGTATCCAATCCCAGATTCAACATCGAATATAAATTATTATCTTTAGTTAAAAAACCGCGAAAAACTGTTCCTAAAAGTAGCATTCCCAAACTATTCTTAAAAACAATCATTGCTCACGAGTCACGACGAGTTATTGAGAGTGACCTCAGCTCTGTCTAACAACAACAACAACACATAACCCCAACCTACCCTCGAGCCGTAAGTGGCGCAAATCCAGGAATGAAGAAGTGGAGACGCGGGAAAGGAACCATGTTGACGGCCAACTTCCTCAAGTCAGCATTCAGCTGACCTGGGAACCTGAGACAGGTTGTCAGTCCAGACATGGCTAAGGACACCAGGTGGTTCAAGTCGCCGTAGGTCGGCGTCGAAATCTTCAGGGTCTTGAAGCAGATGTCGTAGAGGGCTTCGTTGTCGATGCAGTAGGTTTCGTCCGTGTTTTCGACCAGTTGGTGGACGGAGAGGGTCGCGTTGTAGGGCTCCACGACCGTGTCGGAAACCTACGGAGGAAGGTGGAATATTAGGTCTGGGTTGTTAAAGCTTTGTGAGGTCTTTAGTAATGATCAAAGTTATTTGATGAGAGAGGATCTAATGATTTTGGGTGAATTTCAAAGAAATTTGTTTTTGTTAAAAGGAAATTGACAGTAAAATTAAATCAATTAATATATAAGAGTCTGAGAGGGCCAATGAAAAGTACCATTATGGTTGAAGAGGACGGGGATAGAAAAGGTAAAGTCAGTGGGGGAGAGAAGTGTCAGTGAAAGAAACAGAAGTATATCAGCGAGAGAGAGAGAGAGAGAGAGAGAGAGAGAGAGAGAGAGAGAGAGAGAGAGAGAGAGAGAGAGAGAGAGAGAGAGAGAGCCTATCCATCTAGTTCATCTCACCTTTGGACTGGGCATCACTGAGAAGGTGTTGACAATTCTATCCGGGTATTCCTCTTTGATCCGCATGATAAGGAGGGTACCCATGCCCGATCCGGTGCCACCACCCAGGGAGTGTGCCAGCTGAAACCCCTGTAGGCAGTCGCATCCTTCGATCTCCTTCCTGACGATATCATTCACGGAGTCCACCAATTCCGCACCTTCGGTGTAGTGACCCTTAGCCCAGTTGTTGCCTGCGCCGCTCTGACCTGCAACAGTTCCGTTTATTTGTTTGTTTGTTTATTTGTTTATTTCATTCTATTTTCATTTATGTAATATATCTTTTTATTATGAAATGTATTCGGTTTGTTGATTTTTCGTTTATGTCGATTTATTGTTTTTTTATGGGATACACATTTTTTTTATGTCGGTTACGTTCGTGATAAGTCTTTGATTGAAATCATTTGTTTTTGCTGTAGAAACATCTGTTTTTAGAGTTTTCTTATTTGTGTGAATGCCTTTTTTTTTATCTGTGAAGAACGTCTGCTGTAGTCTTGTTCAGATGGGCCATTTTATCTGTAGTTGAAACGTTTGCATTTTTTTTTCTTTTTACAATCAATTACTAACTATTTATGGGATGCATCGTTGATGTTTGTGACTTTTTTCTAAAGAAGAATATGTAATTCTTTTTTTTTTTTATGAACTTCTGTTTTAGCCGTCTTTTGTCTGAATGCCTCTTTTCTTCATCTGTAAATACCGTCTGTTGTAGTCTGTTTTTATTCAGACCTCTTTTATCTGTATCTGAAACGTTTGTAGTTTTTTCACAATTAATTCTTAACTATTCATTTCGTGTAATTAAAAAAAAAACACGGTGATACAGAAATACTATATTGGTGTATCGATATCA
>NC_090759.1:65777360-65792781 GCF_036898095.1 Palaemon carinicauda
CCCGATGGCGACAGATAAAGGATGTGTAATGACAAAAAAGGCAGCTAAATCCCGAATGAAGTGAAAGATTCGCCTTATACTTAAGGGAAAACGAAAGCACGAAGAGAATTCAAATTATATTGGATTTTACATATGCAGAATCTTGCTGATTGTTTTCTGTTCTGGTCTCGTTTTGGCCCATTGCTACTAACACCATACTACTCAGAGTCTGTTCCATGTTTAAAGCATTGATTATCCGGAAGAGGTTGTGAGATCTATGTCTTTGGCCTCATAGATGGTCACATTAGCTTATTAATTTTCCTTTCATCATTTATAACTTTTTTTCTGAAATGGCCCCCACCCATAAAACACTAAATTATTACTTATAAATGATTTTATATCCATCATTCTCTGACGAGAGTCCAAGGAGGTACTATTGACGACAGTTAAGTTGTTAGATTAGTTAGGTATAATCTCCGGCTTATGTATGTTTGGTTTAAAATGTTTAAAGGTCGGTAATGCATGGCAGAGGCAAGGAACAGTGGCCATGCAGTAGACTGACCATGCATACATATGAACAGAGCCCAAGCCCCCTCTCCACCTAAGCTAGAACCAGGGAGGATCAGGAAATGGCTGCTGATGACTCAGCAGGTAGATCTTTAGGCTCTCCCAAATCCTCATCCGTAGTTCACAAGGATGGTGAGGTTGCCGACACTGCTAGAAACTATCGAGCTTGAGCACGACTTGAACCCCAGTCCAGCAGATTACTAGGCAGGGACGTTACCAATAGGCTACCGTAACCCCGGTTAGAAGGATGCTTGCCTTAGCTGTTCAGCTAGAGGATATATGGCTTAACTGCCTTCACGAAGGATGCTCGACTTACTTTCCTGCTTAAAGATCCTCAGCTTCACTTCCTGGCTTGAGGATGCTTGAGTCAACTTACAGGCTTGATAATACTTGAGCTAATTGCATTGATTAAGGATACTTGGCTTAACTACCAAACTTAACTGTACATGCATATGAATTTGTATAACCAGAGACCCAGTGTAGGTTCGGGAAGGAAAGTGTCCATCAGTATGAATTTTTTTCTCATTTAAATATACTGTAGGATAAAGGTCGAGAGTAAAATACACTTATTCATAATCTTAGTTATCTTACTAAGGACTAATTGTAAACCATTAGCTCCTATAGAAGATGCTTGCAAATGACAAAGTTCTACTCTACTCTACTCTACTCTACTCGATTTGTTCATCTCTTCAGTAATGCCTTCATGGTAGGAAAAACTTGGTGAAAAAAAAATTTTGGCGGAATAAAATCACAGATGAATGGTCGCTTGTTCAACCTCAGACTGTTATAGGCCCATACTAACCATCTTCATACTGATGGATTGACCTGTAATATGCTGATGACAGTGACCTTTTGACCCACATTCCACAGTCAATACAATACATCTTAGATATCATATCATCAGTATTCCAGGCACTTAGGTTGCAGATAAATAAAAGAAAAACAGAAGTCATGGTGCAGCAAGGTAACACAAATAAGAATAGGCCCATCTTCACCATTATTTAACGTTTTGCGTGTTTTACCGTTTTAAAATAGCATGGTAGCTTTGTTTCCTCTGGCACTAAGATCGACTATGATGCTGTGCAGAAATGAACAACACTTCATATTCGTTTGGCTGGTTGAGGACTGATGAGTCGATTCAATCCAGTGGTACCAACTTCCTTGTGGGTTAGTCTGTTTGATGCGAAAGTTTCGGTTGCTTCGCTGAATATGAATCATGAAGCACTGAAGCTAAAATATATATGAGCAGTACCTGCAAAGGTCATTGAAGTTCCTCTCTGCCGTCTAACATCAGAGAAGTTTCAGAGTTCAAGCCTTTCTCAGTCACTTGTTTCTCATTTGGGGAACACTGATGTTGCCATTGATTACAACGGACTATCTTGATTAATATAAATCCTGGTCATTGGTAACGTACCGCACGTGTTTCATACACGTTCATACAATGGAATTCTATTGCTTTTTTATCTCTTTTCTCTCTCTCCTGCACTGATAATAAACCAACTTGATTAAGCTTGCCATCTCGTATTTTACTTTGTTTACATTTTTTTTGACAATCTTGCTTGCAAGTGTTTTTATATAAGCTTGTATCCGTCGAATAAAACCTAGTTACATTCACCTCGTTTCTGTTAGAACCTAACAGTTACGTTGCCACAGTGGGATATATAAAGTAGACCTTGCTAACTATTGATGACCATTATATTTCCCAAGCTCGCCGCTGACACCGCTTCCCATCGCTTCGATGGGATAATCGATGCTTTTTACTAGAGTCTGACATTCAATACTGCGTGTAACGGCATCATTGCTTAACTTTACCAATGATGATATATCGACGTACGAACAGATGAACGTAGGTTTAAGGGTTTACGTACATAGCACAGGTTTAAGGTTCAAAGGCCGCTCATGAATGACAGAGGCAAGGGGCAGTGACATTGCCCTAGCAAGCAAGACAATGCCGTAGAGACTAACCCTATAAACATATGATCAGTGCCGATATGGTAACGTCCCTGACTGGTGAACGCCAGACTGGGGTGCAAGTCCCGCTCAAACTCGTTAGTTTCTTTGGTCGCTGCAACCTCACCATCCTTGTGAGCTATGGATAGCGGGTTTGAAGGAGCCTATTGATCTATCTGCAGAATCATCAGTAGCCACTGTCTGGCCCTCTTTGGTCCTAGCTTGGGTGGAGAGGAAACTTGGGTGCTGATCATATGTATATATGGTCAGTCTCTAGGGTACTGTCCTCCTCGATAGGGTAATGTCACTATCCCTTGCCTCTGCCATTCATGAGCGGTCTTTAAACCTTTAAACCAAACCCCCTCTCCACCCAAGCTAGGACCAGAGTGGGCCAGGCAATGGCTGTTGGTGACTCAGCAGGTAGACCTACAGGCTCCCCCATCCTTAGCTCATAAGAATGGTGAGGTTGCAGACACTAAAGGAACTAACGAATTTGAGCGGGACTCGAACCCCAGTCTGGCGATCACCAGGCAGGGACGTTACTAATACGACACAAAAACCCGAATGTTAAGAAAAAATAGAATTATTTTTACCTATTTTACCTATATAGTCTTGTTTCTTTTATATTTCAACAATGATCCTATTTCCCAATTTGGATGGACTCTTGAATAAACAAGGCAATATGAGTGAGATTATTATTATTATTATTATTATTGTTATTATTATTATTATTGTTTTTGCTGTTGTTATCAACATCATAATTATTGTTTTAAATGTTCTGGTAATCATTCGATACGATAACTTCCTGAAATTCTTAGAAGATTAAGTTTTGAAATATGAAAAACGACAACAAGAAAAATAACATCGGTAATAATGAGCCTAATAATAATAACGTATTTACCAGAGTAAAGATAGTAATAAGCAGCTCTTCTAGGAGAAGAACACTCCAAAATCAAACCATTGTTATCTAGTCTTGGGTAGTGCCATAGCCTCTGTACCAGGGTCTTCCACTGTCTTGGGTTAGAATTCTCTTGCTTGAAGGTACACTTGAGCACACTATTCTATCTTATTTCTCTTCCTATTGTTTTGTTTAAGTTTTTATAGTTTATATAGAAGATATTTATTCCAATGTTGTTACTCTTCTTATTTTTTTTTCCTTTTCTCACTTGGCTATTTACCAGTTGGGGCCCCTAGGCTTATAGTATCCTGTTTTTCCAACTAGGGTTTTAGCTAAGCAAGTAATAATAATAATAATAATAATAATAATAATAATAATAATAATAATAATAATAATAATAATAATAACAACAACGAGGGTTCCATCTGAGAGTACATCACATTCTGAATTCTACATAAATTTATCCGTAGAGTAATTCTAAAGGACAATAAAATCTGCTATTTTCAAAACCTTTCTATTGATACTTACTTGCTTAATAATTGATTTGTGGTAGAGATAAACAATAAATGAGGAGTTGAGGACTTTCCAAATAATATGTGAGTGATGGTAATTGAACGTATAAAAGGTTTTTCTGTAGTATATAATTTTATGAGTTTGTGAACGTTTTGTTTATTTAGATACTCTCCTTGTTTATCGATATCTAAAGTAATGAGTGTTTTTACCCCCAATAGTTGTTAGATAATGTTATGATCACATCGCAATTTAGGCTAATATGTCATTATGGGTTAACTTAGTAGGCTCTCTCTCTCTCTCTCTCTCTCTCTCTCTCTCTCCTCTCTCTCTCTCTCTCTCTCTCTCTCTCTCCTAACTTTTGATTAGTTGTGCATGTTTGTGTTCGTCTTATGTCAAATACTCAATAAAACTTTGGAAGTTTAGTGCACAAAAGTTGTATCCTTCATTAAACTATTTGGTCATCGGGTTTACAGTGACTGCAATCCCATCTTGGATCTGGAGACGAAAGTTTCTCACAGAAAATATGGGCAAACTACATTTTGCGGGCTGGGGAGACTTGAGTTTCTGACAGATTTAAAGTTCTAAATACCGATCGCGAATGACAGAGGCAAGGGACAGTGACAATGCCTGAAAGATTGACCATATATACATGATCAGCGCCCAAGCCCCTTCTCCAATCAAGCTCCCTCTCCACCTAAGCTAGGACCAGGGACCTCCTGGTAATGGCTGCTGAGGACTCAGCAGGTAGATCTATAGGTTCCCCTAAACCCCCCATCCTTAGCTCACAAGGATAGTGAAGTTGCATAAACTACAAGAAACTATCGAGCTTGAGCGGGACTCGAACCCCAGTCTAGTGATTGCCAGGTAGGGACGTTTCCAAAATGCCACTTCAACCCTGATATATATACACAATGAAGAATTATGATTGATTTTACTAGAAATGTAAAATAAAATTAAATTAAAGAGAGGAACAACAAGATATTTGTAATTACTTATGATGGATAGTTCAGCATGGCATTTTGCATATTGAAGCCGATACTACAGATATTCTAGTTCAATAAATCCCCATTTAAACGTAAAGAACAGTCCCTGCAAACACACAGGCACGTTTTACTGCGGCCGAAAGTGTGTCAAAAGACTATGCTGCTCATAAATATTTCAAAGGCATTGAACAGTCTATTCCAGAACTGTCTGTCCTTAGCACACTCGCAGCTAACCGCCCCCAACTTCACCCAACCTCTCTCTCTCTCTCTCTCTCTCTCTCTCTCTCTCTCTCTCTCTCTCTCTCTCTCTCTCTCTCCCTCTCTCTCTCTCTCTCTCTCTCTCTCTCTCTCTCATATACACACAACCTCCTTTCCTGTGTTGTAGCAACCATTTCTAATGACGACCTGACTACCTAAGTGCTGAAACCTACACATTCCTCTCTCTCTCTCTCTCTCTCTCTCTCTCTCTCTCTCTCTCTCTCTCTCTCTCTCTCTCTCTCTCTCTCTCTCACACACACACACACACACACACGCGCGCACACATGAGTAGATGTCTTCACAAAGTGTAAATGCACTTTTACTTTTATTTAGGCTACTTCGAAACATGTGCACAGTATATTACATAAATATTTCCATTGTCTCTCTCTCTCTCTCTCTCTCTCTCTCTCTCTCTCTCTCTCTATATATATATATATATATATATATATATATATATATATACTGTATATATATATATATATATATATATATATATATATATATATATATATATATATATATATATATATATATATATATAGATCCAACGGGGAGGGGTCCAAAGACGAAAACTATTTCATTTTCATGTTAACAAATCTCATTGAACTTAATAGACTGCTGAGGTCAATAAGATCCCAATGAATATCGAAGTTAACAGGGCCAGTTTTAGAGATTATCAAAGGGTGATCAATTCTGTTAACATTTTCGAATGATCCTGTCTCTTCAGGTATATTTTAAAAGAGTTCATAGTTGAAAATCTTAATCAAGATACTCAAAGTCTAGCTCCGACACTAAAGATTTCATTTTTAGTAATAAGTTAATGTATTGGCATTATCCATCTTTATTCAGAATATTGATTTGTTCCTGATTCTTCCTTAGCCTTCACTCTCAACTTTTCCATAAGTGCTATGGAAACGCTCCTGTCTGGTGATCGCTGTACTGGGTTTTGAGTCCAATTTAAACTCTATAGTTTCTTGCATTTTCTGCAACCTCACCATCCTTGTGAGTTAAGGATCGGTTGTTTGGAGGAACCTGTATGTATACCTGCTGAATTATAAGCAGCCATTACCTGGCCATCCCTGGTCCTAGCTTGGGTGGAGAAGGGCTTGGTCGCTGATCAGTCTCTAGAGCCCTGCACTGCTAGCTAGGTTATTGTCACTGTCCCATCCTTCTGCCATTCATGAGTGGCCTTTAAATCTGTCAGTTCTGACTGGCTATATCTTCCCACATTTATTTTTTGTAAACCTGGCAATTTAGGAATGCTCTCACTGCCTGCGATTTCCCTGGATAGATTACCTGGTACCGTTTATGAAACAAATTTATCTTTAATTCGCTATTTTGTTCTAAGCTTGTGCTAGATAATACGAATGTTACCAGCGTGGTGAAAACTAGCCAAAACCGGACATGAATAAGGACATGTCTGAACCCTTTGTCCTGCTGTTGAATAAAAACGGCGGCACTAGTTGTTGTTGTGTGTGCATATATATGTGTATATATATGTTTGTGTATGTTTATATACGGGCCCTTTCCTGTGTAGTTATAATTATGAACATGTGATACTTTAACTGCGCATTTTATGCAAAAGCGTCAGTCATAAAGATTTTAACCCTATTAATAGCTAATCGAACTGAAACAACCTCTAACCATAAGTAACTTGCTAGATGTTGGTCTATCAAAATCAAACCAGTATTCTCTAGTCCTGGATAGTACCATGGTCTTCCACTGTCTTGGAGTGGAGTTCTCTTGCTTGAGGGTACACTCAGGCACACTTTTCTATCTTATTTCTCTTCCTCTTGATTTTTTCAAGTTTTTATAGTCTATATAGGAGAGATCTATTTTAATTTTGTTACTTTTTTAAGATATTTTATATTTATGACTTCTCTAGTAGTTTATTTAATCATTTATTTTCCTCAAAGGGCTATTTTCCTTGTTGAAGCCCTTGAGCTTATACCATCCTGTTTTTCCCACTAGGGTTGTAGCTTAGCAAGTAATAATAAGGATATTTGGCACAACGAATACCTGAGCATAAAACCTGTTGAATGGATGATAGTTAAAGATTAAATGTCTGGCTACATCATACTCTCAAGCAAATGGCCGAACCAGTTGGTTGCAGTTAGGAAAGGGAGAGGGGGTAGGAAGTATTGAATCTGTGTGTGGGTGTGCTTGTGTGTATGTCTATCTGAATATTTAAACGTCAATTTTGGTGGTTCGGGTACAAGATATATATATATATATATATATATATATATATATATATATATATATATATATATATATATATATATACACACACACACTCTATTAAAGTACAAGATATTCTAACAACATATAAGAGAAAGAAGTGGACGTGGGCAGAACATATATATATATATATATATATATATATATATATATATATATATATATATATATATATATATATATATATGTATATATATATACATATATATATATATATGTATATATATACATAATAAACATACATACATACATACACACAGTCAGTACATACATACACACACACTTATGCACCCATGTAAGTATATATATATATATATATATATATATATATATATATATATATATATATATATACATACAGTATATGTGTGTATGACATATGAATTAAACTCGAAATGAAAAAGGAGATGAGACGAAAAGGAAGTATGAATCACTAACAAATAAAAAGATGAAGGTCGAAGAGCGGTGGTAGTGGCGTGGCCGTGTGAGGAAAATGGGAAAGAGATTAGTAGCTGGTGCGCGAGCAGGATTCTTGAAAGCCCGAAAAATGCTCGTCCGGTGGAGTAGTAAAAACCCGTTAATAAACCAAGAGAATAAAATCTTTTTTTATACAGGAGAAACTTGTTCTTGGTAATTTTTTAATTCTTCTTATATTTCCAAAGTAAATATTTTCATAAAATTTAGAGTTTATGATTATGTGAAGTCTTACGTTTGTAGATGTTTCTTATCATCCACTGCTGAAAGCATAAATTCGATGAATTACTGTCTCATAATTTTGCCTACAAATTACACTCTGAGAGTTGGCTTTGCAATGAGAATTAAAATCACAGTGATTGAGCATATAATTTTTGGAAAATGTAAATTGAGTTGGGACTTGTAAAGGGTTATAACGTTATTATAGGAAGGATATATATATATATATATATATATATATATATATATATATATATATATATATATATATATATATATATATATATATATATATATATATGAAAGGCATATCTTAACATTGTGAAAGGGTTTCCGAAACACCATGATCAACAAAACTATACTAGTCAGCCCCCCATACTAGGTTGGTTTGCTATGAGCGGTCAGACAAAAATCTCCGACCATCACCAATCCGAATGGCCAGCGTGGGCATGAAAATTGGCCAAACCACATACATCAATTGACATGTCGGAGGCCTTTGTCCTGCAGTGGATTAGAAACGGCTGCATTTGTTGTTGGGTATTATATATATATATATATATATATATATATATATATATATATATATATATATATATATATATATATATCTATCTATATATATATCTATATATTTATATATATACACAGTATATGTTTGTAAATACAAGCATGCCAAATTCGTTTACATGTTTTAATGCACTGCGTTCTCTCTCTCTCTCTCTCTCTCTCTCTCTCTCTCTCTCTCTCTCTCCTCTCTCTCTCTCTCTCTCTCTCTCAGTAAAGAGAGTTAGTCATCGAAGCTATTTCATTTGTTTGAACAATTTTTATTAGTAAACCCACCCCCTCCCCCACTTCTCCTACCTCTGCCTGACATACAGGTTAGCATGGCTGACGGGGCTTGTACCCCCTCCTGGTGCCTACCCCACTTTGACCTGTAGGTTGTTTTGGGGGGTGAAGGTTTTGGGGGGCGATCTAAAAGAAGAACTGAAGAAGGGTTTCTATTCGAGACTGTCTGATCTTAATGGTATCTGGGTTTACATGTGTAGCCAGACATCGATCATGCTCCCGTGTATTTAGGGAGTTTTGCCTTTTCCGTTTTTAGTTTGTTAGTTCACTAAGTTAATTGTGTTTGCCAAAATCGAAGACTTCGCAAATTTTATTGTATTTAGTCAGAGAGTATTGAGTTTTCCGTTTTTAGTTTGTTAACTCTCTACGTTAATTGCGTTCGCCAAAATCGAAGACTTCGCGAATAATATGTATTCACCCCTGTTTGTTTATTGATTTGTTTGTTTGTTTGAGAGAAACTTTGCACAAACAATTATTGTACCGACTTTGACCAAACTTGGTAGACATGATGGGTATGACCCAAGGATGAATTTGTAACATTTTGGATAAAGTACATCTAAATATGATACGCAGCAGTACGTTGAAAGTATTAGCAATATTACGTAAATGGCAAACATTTTGTTAGTTTATTTTTTGTTTGTGAACAACATTACGCTAAAACTACTTAACCAATGTCAATGATGCTTGGTAGACATGTGGTTTATAACCCAAGGACAAATCCATTAGATTTTGAAGAAAATATCTCGAAGTACAAGTACCCAGTGGAGTTAATAGAAAAATAAGACTGCTTAGCGTGGTGAAGGCATACTCTCTACTGAGTGCCCCTCTAGTTCGTTTTGAAATCCCCCATCCTTTCCTTAGTCGGTTCGATTTAGTATCCAGTTCATATCCCCTATAATTTTGCTTTTAATTTTCCCATTAGATCAGGAAACGTTTAGTTGCTTTTTTCGTCGTGTTATAAATGTTAATCGTAATTTTATTTGGGAGTGTAAGTTCTTTCAGTATTGTTATGAAATTTTTAAACCTACGTTTTTGATGATTTTCCCTCTCATTAACCCATCGATGTTTTAATCAAAATACTACTTTGGTTGATATAAAGGCTAAAAGAAAGGGCAATTAAAAAAATTTACGCCTTCTGGCTAGTACAGTGGTAAATTGTTCGCCTAACATTGTCATGGCAACAGATCGATCCCAGCCCTGGATCGTAAGTTTAAGCTGTTTACTAGGGAGGCCACTACTGTGGTTAGCCACCACAGTTAAGGGTTAGGCTTTCCCGGCTGACGTTCTGGTGAGCATCTATTGTGATAAAACTAGCACTGAAACCAGACACCCTTACCTTTTACCTTTAAGAATTCCCATGGAGTTTATTTGCAAGAACACATCTATTCATTTTAATTTTCTCCCCTTGTATTTGTCGTGGGGCGGGATGGGGGCCCGATGACTTGGTCATTAGAGTGACTGTAAAGACCGCAGTAATTAGGAAACGTGATTTTGTTGTGCCTTTACGTCCCAAGACATCAAAGACGCCCCAAAAGGTAGATTAATCTTTCATGTCAGCTGCCGTGTCTTGACATTTCCGCATTTCGACCACTTCACTTTTCTCGCTTAATTTATATTAACATGAAAACGAAGAAGAGTTTTTAATGTATTTTAATTAAAATTTATATATCTAACTTAATTCAAAATAATTTTTTTCTGATTAAATGTCAACACTTAAAATTACCTCATTATCTCAATATTGTTTTTAGAAATATTTTGTGAATCGTAAGTTTCAAAATTAGTCGCGAGCCTTTTCAGCTGCAACATAAGTTTCTTATTTTTTCATGGAAATCGTGAGACTTAAGAAGCATTTATATAATTATACTACTGTGTCATTACGAATCGTGTTTGTGAATGAGTGCGTTGCCTTGAAATAAGTTATGACACAAGTGCCTTAGTTTTTAATGAAAATTATCTAAGAGAAAGGCAATGACCCAAGAGCGTGCACACACGCACACACACACACACACACACACACACACATATATATATATATATATATATATATATATATATATATATATATATATATATATATATATATATATATATGTGTGTGTGTGTGTGTGTGCGTGTGTGTGTGTGTTTACATATACAATTATGGAAATAACACTTTGGGCAGTTTTATTTTTTCTGTCCTATCATTATAGATTATGTACTCTACTTTATATTCATTTAAAGTATTAACTCTTGCCAATGCTCTATTACTCTAATCTGTACAATTAACATTTATTAATTATTTTAACAACTAACTATCATCGTTGTAAAAAAATACTAAAAGCATGATTTGTGTCATGTTAACCAAAAACTGTTGGTTCTTTTAGGGAATTTTTAAAACTCAGATGATTGGTATTGATTTCTCTTCTATTTTTTCCTTTTCTTCTTTCCCTTCTTTCTCTGCAAGTCGATACGATGAATAATGTGTGAAGTTCTACCAGCGGGCGGCTTCGATTGCCTTCACCGATTGTAGTAAAGGTCTGAACATTCTCTACATTTTCTTATGGTTCCAGTTGTTATTAGTTTCATAGTATGTTGAACTTGAGGTGGATGTAACATTTGGCGTAGGAATCACATATTTACATCTGGATTATTATTCTTCTTCGTTTTCTTCTTCTTCTTCCTATTATTATTATTATTATTATTATTATTATTATTATTATTATTATTATTATTATTTTTGTTGTTGTGGTTTTTGTTGTTGTAGTTAGATTATTATTATTATTGTTATTATTATTATTATTATTATTATTATTATTATTATTATTATTATTATTATTTACTAAGCTACAACCCTAGTTGGGAAAGTAGAAAGCAGAATGCTATAAGCCCAAGGGCTCTAATAGGGAAAAATAACCCATTGAAGAAAGGAAATAAGGAAGTAAACTACAAGAGAAATAATGAATAATTAATATAAATACTATAAGAGCAGTATCAGCGTTGTAAATCTCGCATACGTAAACTATAAAGGGAGACTTATATCAGCTTGTTTAACATAACATCATTCGCTACTGTTTAATCAAAAATAGTTATTAAGGATAATTTTTCTGTATGAAATGCAAATTCAGCACTTCTCGTGTAGAATACATCAGTGCCTTATTATAGGTTATGAAACGTTAAGATATGCAGTAGTTTACTTAATGTTTATAAATCATTTAACTTTCTTGTCTGTTATATTTAACATGTACCAGTATTATTATTATTATTATTATTATTATTATTATTATTATTATTATTATTATTATTATTATTATATTATTTTCATTATTATTATTATCATTATTATTTTTATTATTATTATTATTATTATTATTATTATTATTATTATTATTATTATTATTATTACACGGGCACGCTATTCTATCCAATTTCTCTTTCTCTTGTTTTGTTAAAGTTTTTATAGTTTATATTTATTTTGTTATTGCTATTCTTAAAATGTTTTATTTTTCCTTTTTTTCCTTTCCTTACTGAGCTATTTTCCCTGTTGGGGCCCCTGGGCTTATAGCATCCTGCTTTTCCAACTAGGATTGTAGCTTAGGAAATAATAATAATAATAATAATAATAATAATAATAATAATAATAATAATCATAAATTATTATTATTATTATTATTATTATTATTATTATTATTATTATTATTATTATTATTATTATTATTATCATATATGTATCATTTATTGTATCATGTGCTTTCAAGCATTATTCCAGATGTTGCATATCAGCAGATTAATTCCTATCCTATCAACACATACAGTAACCTCATCACTTCTCTCGTCCTTTTATTATAGTTGACCTCTTTTCATCAACACCTATTACGCTCTTAATGCGTAATTGTGAAATATTTCACTTTTCATCACTTAACTCTTATGTTACGCACATTTATTGTTCCGGTTAAGTCACTGAAATGCCAAGAGCGTCTCGTTGTCATGGCAACGGCATTTCCTCGAAATCTCACAAACACAATGATAAAGGAAGATTCTTTGTCTTTTTCTTGTCAGCGTTCATGGAATGTCTAAAAGGTTCATTTTACTTCCGAACTATCCAATAATTATGTATGTGTGAATATATATATATATATATATATATATATATATATATATATATATATATATATATATATACATATACATATATATATATATATATATATATATATATATATATATATATATATATATATATATATATATATATACACACTCATTCATTGAAGCCAATTGCATTTGCGGCATGAACGTGTTTCGTGCAAGAATCTTCGTATCGTATGAATGCAGTTTCTTCGAATTTTCCAGCGTGATCCTTTGGTTAAAATACTTTGATTATTTACTTTCATTCCTTTCATCCGTACGGCACTGCTTCGACAATGGTTACAAAGAAGAATTAGCTAACAATCTTAGGAGAAACTCCTAGCTCAACGGATACCTTGCCTTCCCTCGATTTCTGTCAAATGGCTGGATAGCCAGTTCAAAAATGTATTTCTTTCTCACCATTATGCCTAGATTAAGGGGTTGATCTCATCAGCATGGTTTATAATTTGGCAGAAGGTTTTTGCGATCTAATAATCAACCACAGTTATTGGCAGTGAACCTAACTTGATTATTGGCAGTTGTCCTAGCCTTTTGCCATAATGCAAGACTGCACTGTCGCTTTCTTCGACACGCAGGACATAGGGTGGTAGTATTTGTACGCCCCTACAACAGGGCAAAGGCAGTTCAAAACGGTGGTATACACATTCAAAAGAATTATGACGATGACTAATAGTAAGAGGTGAATGCCCCGAAGCATACAAGAAAAAAAAAAAGGTCAGTAGTAAGTACTTACATCAAAAGACCATTCACACAAACCACATCTTAGAAAGACGTATACGCCGATCTAAATCAAATTCAACAGTTGCTAATTAATAACGGTCATCCAGACGCCATGATAGAGGAGGCTATGAATTAGAAATTCCACGAATTTTAAGAGTCCACAACGGCGGAAACTACTGGAAAGAACCTGATTATGTACCATTTCCTTAACCAAGATTTGACATTTGATGATAAGAGCCACGTATTGCGACGAATCATCAGTCGAGGTGTTACCCAAAAATCCCCTTACCAGAGGATGCAACTTAGTATATATAGTAAGCCTAATCTAACAGCGGCTCTGGTCATTAAAAGCACCTTCCTCAGATGACCAAAGGAAGGTCGTACAAAAGTAGTTTACCAATCTTCATGCCCAGGGATGTGTAAATCTTCACAGGAAAACTCTATACAAAATGCTACCACGACGCCCCGAAGACGTACGCTGCCCCGTCGAGATCAAGGGCCCATACGCCAAAATTACCCACGATCAGAAACCATCTATGAAAGAACTAATTGACGGAACCCAGATCTTTTACAGGGAAAGCAACTACGGCCGACTCATTATAGCAGAAGCTGTGAGCATCGCCTTCCAAAAACAAAACACTGAACAATAAACAGGCGTCTAACTACACTCCCTTCCAGCAAAAAGTGGTCTCACACCAAAGTGGGGAGTGATGGGGCAACTTGCCCTTCGAAACCTGAAATCATGCATTCTTCCGCAGGAACATCACCTCACAGAGATGGCCAAGGAGCAGTAGTGCTGCTGCAGCATGTGCAACTCACCCTTGGCCCCTGCATGACCCTAACAGCAGAGAGGTCTTGATCCCCAGACCTGAATATTGGGTAATGTTTGTGATTGTGCATGTGTGCTCCAACGTGTGTGTGTGTGTATGTGTGTGTGTGTGTGTGTGTGTGTATGAATATATTTAATCATATACTCAGTTAATTTCCTCTATAATTTTCAAAGGATCTTTGAAAATTTTGAAATATTTTCCTTTGTCCTTTTTTTATTTTCTTATAATCTTTAAGATATCAGTGTTAAATTGGTTCATCGTAATTTTAGCAGAAACTTTATATAAAAAAGGAATTTTAAATATAACTTGAATCAAACATCACTTGACAAGGACATACTGCCAGTGTTGTAATAATAAGATAGAATGGAAGTTAATAGAATACTCATATATATATATATATATATATATATATATATATATATATATATATATATATATTTCTGAGTGGGGATACCTTAGCTTGATGAAAGTGTGTGTATTGCTATGATTAGCAAAGCTGTACTGGTCAGGGCCAATCATACTAGGTTGGCTTGCTGTGAGCGATCAGATATAATCTCCCACTATTACCAATCCGCACTGGCCAGCGTTGTGATGAAAAATGGTGAAACCTCAGACATGAATTAACACTACGGAGGCCTTGTCCTGCAATGGAATAGAGGCAGCTGCATTTGTTGTTTACATATATATATATATATATATATATATATATATATATATATATATATATATATATATATATATATATATATATATGTGTGTGTGTGTGTGTGTGTGTGTGTATATATATATATATATATATATATATATATATATATATA
>NC_090759.1:65793281-65798281 GCF_036898095.1 Palaemon carinicauda
AATCGTTCTACTCAAATCGCTTAGGTCAGCCATCTTTATCAATCTCCAATCTGCGACTGGTTTCATTCCATCCCAAATCAACGTGTTATGAAAATATGAAATGATAGCCGATGAAACATGTGTTTATGTGGGTCGCGTGGTTTACGAGTTCCAAGAATTAACGTAATCTATTTCTTCATTATTGACTTATAACAGTTTAGAAATGCGACCTATGATGGTGAATTGAATAGGTCATATATAAAAGGGTGAATAATAAACATAATTAGAATTTGTCATTGAATGATCTAATCATTGTGAGATAAGTCTAATAGCGCGTAACAATTATGTCTATAGTTTATGTCATTATTATATGAATTTTAAATAAATTAAATTTTCAGGATAGTTTTTAAACATATGAATATACAGGTCATGAAAATGTTCATGACATATATATATATATATATATATATATATATATATATATATATATATATATATATATATATATATATATATACTCGTGTATATATACATATGTATATGTACATAATTGTAAATGAATATATATATATAATATATATATATATATATATATATATATATATACATACATATACATAATTGTAAATGAATATATCATAGGTAATAAAATAAATAAATAGTTTACGAATAAAACAAAAGATTAATTCATCGTAAAATTTACCACTTTGTGAGAAAAATAATGACGAATTTACCATAAAATTTGCCGCTAAAGAAACAAACCATAATTATTCAGTTCATAAAGTATGCCACGAATATATAGGTCACAAGTAAACAAGTCCTAAGTACGCAAATACGATCAAGCTGAAGTGATAGATCGGTTATGTAGTGCGAGTAAAGTATAGGTTAGTTAGTGCTTCTACGTAGTTTCCCTGGCGACGGAATGCCAAGGAGCGAGGTACTTTTTACTGTCGTTGTCCCTCTGGTTACTAATACTGCTGAGTCAGAATCATTATTATTATTATTATTATTATTATTATTATTATTATTATTATTATTATTATTATTATTGTTGTTGTTATTATTATTATTGTTATAATTGTTATCATTATCATTGTTATTATTATTATTGTTATTTTTATTATTATTTTATTATTATTATTATTATTATTATTATTATTGTTGTTATTTTTATTATTATTAATATTATTATTTTTATTATTTTATTATTATTATCATCATCATCATCTTCATTATTATTATTATTATTATTCTTATTATTTTCATTATTATTATTACCTAAGCTACAACCCTAGCTGGAAAAGCATGATGCTATAAGCCCATGGGCTCCAACAGGGAAAAATAGCCCAATAAGGAAAGGAAATTTGTAAATAAACTATATGAAAAGTGATGAGCAACGGAAATAGAATATTTTAAGAGCAGTAACATATGAAATAAAAAACAGGATTTATTTACCATTAGAAAATAACAAACTACAAGCAATATTCCGTACCTTAAAAATAATTAAACTTGAGTATTTCCAATTTTAATACAAGAGATGGTGGTTAATTTCATGTCAATTCATTTTAGTCAGTTTCCTATGTTTTGTAAGTTGGATTTTAGTCATTATGGATATAGTATACGAATCTTTGCTGTAAAGTAGTGTTAAGTAGTATTGAAAGTATAAGCTGAACTATTGTCATGAGTAACAGTAGTAGTAGAGGATATTGATTTTGTTTCAGTAATGGATTCTCACAAATGATAAATAACAAGAGTGGTAAAAACTAACTCTAGTTTTTAATTTTTATCAGTTTTGTTTTCTTTAAATATGTGCATGGAATGCGGTATTCGTGCATCCGTGCATGTATATGTATGTTCACTTTTATACATTTGTACGTTGTACATACACATAGCTGTGCATACGGATAGTGTTTTCGGTAACTACTTCAAGGACCATAAGATATTTTTTTTCCTTTTCTAAAAACGAAAAAAAAAAATCCGAATAATCTCCCATAAGAGCAATCGAATATTCTGGAATTTTTCAAACTTACTTTTGAAAAAAAGGACACTCTTATAAATGCCAGCTTTAAACTGTAATTCTTTTGAATACTTAACTGATCAGATTATTGTTATTTACTTTAGATCATTTCAAACATTTAAATATTTTTATTAAAATATTTGACACAGAAGACCCCGTATGAAGATTGTCTTTATTTTACATATATATTCCAATTTAAAATATATAGCTAAACATGAACCAGTTTCAGAATTATGAAGCTGATTTCCTTCAGATTCGGTGATGTCATGGAATATTTTCAACAAAATCCTCCTCTGAGTTTGATTCTTAAAAACTTACCTTAGACCCAATTTGGTTCCCGCATTGTCCAGCTTGTATGTGGACAATTTCACGCATCTTTCCCCCTCGTAGAAATAAAAATAAATAAAACTATTCGAAAATATTTGGAAAAGAATCTTGGCTTATTTCTTGGCACCTGATAGCACGAGTCCGCCAGCGACACTCGCCACCCTTCGACTGACCGACAGAAGAGCTGGCGAGGTGGGTTAGTCGAGTGCCCCGCTGTCTCCCACGAGACTTTCCAAGAAGAAGATCACATACCTTACGCCCTGAGACGTTTTGTTTACCTCCGCCAGCGAACGTGGATTTAGGTTATGTTGTTACTTGTGCCTGTCTGTTTGGGATAGTTTGGTTCTTGTTTGATGATCTTCATTTGTTTGTTTTCCCTTGTTTATTCTCTTAGTTTTTTTTTTTTTTTTTTTTTTTTTTTTTTTTTTTTTTTTTTTTTTTTTTTTTTTTTTTTTTTTTTTGCATTATGAAGATTAATGAAGGTATAAGGTTTTCCACTGGTTTTCTAGTTATGGAGGTAGTGAAAATAATATGTTACTTTTCTTAAAATATCTCGGAAGCTTTCTGGTGGATTTCAGTGAGGATTCGAATATTGGATTGAATGTAGGTTACTGGCGTCACGTCTAACAAGGTCATGGGGGGGGGGGGGGGGGAATTAGATTTTGAGATGGATCAGCATGTGGAATCAGTTAAAAGCACCCTTTCTATCCACGGAAAGAACAGGGCGTAGGGAGGGTGGGCGAAGGATGTAGTACAAACTCAGCAGGTAGACCTGTGGGCATCCACAACAACCAATCCCTTCCCCGCATGGAAAGTATGGTCATGTTTTCGGGTAAGATCTAATCAAACCATGAGCGAGTCTTGAACTTGGAACTCTTTTAGTTTTCGTCTTGATTGGAAGTATTCCTTAATAATGAACATACACCAGCGAGCAACTTTAAGCAATAAACGGAATTAGGTCATGGCTGTAGTTCCTATCACTTTAAAAATACTTATCAGCTTAGGAGTTGTGGTGGCATATTAGAAACGTCCCTTCCTACGATCTAACGGACTCGAGTTCAAGTCCCGCTTAAGTTCGATAGTTTCTTTTAGTCTCTGTAACCTCACCATTCTTGTGAGCTAATGATGTGGGTTTAGGGGAGCCCATAGGTCTACCTGCTAAGTCATCATGAGCCATTGCGTGGCCCTTCTTGGTCCTAACTTGTGTAGAGAGGGCGATTGAGCACTGATCATATGTACTGTGTATGTGGCCAGTCTCTGGGGCATTGTCACTATCCCTTGCGTCTACCATTCATGAACGTCGTTTATTCCTCAAGCAGAAGAAGGCTAACGTCTGTAATTTGAATTATACTGAGTACACTTTATTGTGTTTATTTAGCTGTATATTCCTAACAGTAGATTATTATGTGCGAGCTTTAAGATAAAAACTTCTGGCACCAGCTGAGGTCAACCGTACACCAACTTCCTCATAATTGACCCAAGTGGAACATATGTTAATGTTCCATAGCTGAAAATAATGCATGCAAATTTTTACCTGTTAATTTCAAAAGAAATGATCCTTTATGATGAATTGTTATAGAAATTTTCTTCATGGTTATATTATACATAATTTAAAAACTGGGGGTCGTGTTCATGATGGAGAGTAAAATGTTCCATAGTTGTTATATTTATTCTTTTTAAAACATCTGCATTTCTGCTGTTTTTTCAGAAAGTTATAAATAGTTGAAAATATTACTATTATTCGTGCTTGTTTAAATGATGCCCTAAAAGCCCTTGTGAACCCTTAAATGAATTAAGATATAAAAACAAGTATTGATTTTAAAAGGAATTTACAAATCCCCATATCTCTTATTTGAAAGAAAAAAAGAGAATGATTTGTGAGAATCTACTTTATTGATATCCATTCTCAATTTACTTTCACTTTTGCTGAACAGTATTTGAATAACAATGGAATATTCATATATCTTGCTGTAAGATTTATTTGCTATTTACAGCAGGCAAACGTTTTCATGTAGCTAAACAAAACGGTCATTTATTTACCAAGTAAAACGTTTATTTACTTACTAAGCAAGCTTCTATTAAAGAAATTATCAGTATGTGAAAAATAAAGAAAAAATAAGTACAATTGAAAATAATAAAACAAGTAAAGAAAAACGATTTCATGTAGCTAACCAAAATGGTAATTTATTTACTAAACAAAACGTTTATTTACTTACTAAGCCAGCTTCTATTAAATAGAATATCAGTATGTGAAAAATAAAGAAAAAATACAAGTAAAATTGAAAATAACAAAACAAGTAAAGAAGCAAATTTGGTTTTGAGTAAGTGCCCCCAAGAGATAAATGACTTCAATAAATCTAGGAACGACCTTTGCTTTAAAAGTAGCATTACTAACATCAAAACCAGAGTAACCAAGGTGTGGGTGATTTTTTTTTCAAGAGTCGTTGATTATCCATCAATTTGTTTAAGGTCACTGTACATTTCAATGGTCACTGTACGTCCTAAAGGTCACTGTTTTTTCCAAAGGTCACGACATACTGTATGCTCCAAAAGTCATTGTGTTTTTCAAAAGTCACTGTACGTTCCTAAGGTCACTGTACGTCTCTAAGGTCACTTCACATCCAAAAGTTCACCATGTTTCAAAGGTCACCGTAGGTTCCTTAAGGTCACAGTACGT
>NC_090759.1:65805781-65835781 GCF_036898095.1 Palaemon carinicauda
AGACTCACGAAATTAAAATTATCCTCTTTATTTGTCATATTTTTTTAAAAAGTAAAATGAATTAAACAATAAGTTTAATATAAAAAAGATATGGAGATAGAATATAGCTTTGCTATCTAACGTAGGCTACATGGCTTTCATACAAGATCTAACTAGGGAAATTCTAGAATATCATTGAGGACCTTTAACCTGTTGAGAGCGAGAACATACATACGACCAAGTCCAATTTTCTTCTCTTATTCTCTCTCCATCTTAGGTGCGACCCGCAACAGTCAGCTAACAACTATAGTCCATTTCTTTTAGTGAGGCAGATTTGCACCGACTCGCAGGGGTGCCCTTTTAGCTCGGAAAAGTTTCCTGATCGCTGATTGGTTAGAATTATCTTGTCCAACCAATCAGCGATCAGGAAACTTTTCCTAGCTAAAGGGGCACCGCTGCGAGTCGGTGCAAATATGCCTCGCTAAAAGAAATGGACTATAGGTACCTAATCTTCTGCTTAGGTGGACATAGTCATACTCAGATTTGAGGGGTAACACGTTCATGTGTTTCCCCCTCGACAGTCCTGAATAGATCGTAATAACCATCCTGAAAATGTTGTGCTGCTCTTCGCAGTCTTCGTCGGCTGATTGAAATACCTTTGCTGATATATCAATTAGCTTACCTAGACAGTCCATCTCCTCCTGCGGTAGGAGACGGGATTTCTTTCGATTCACCACGATCCCCAGGCAGAAAGCTAGCACCATGTCTTGGTTTTGGTAAAAAAGGATCAGCCAGCTGTCCAGATACTGAAGTAGGTGTATGCCGTTGATGTGAGCTCAGGCTGATGCCAGAGTGAACACACGAGTTGACCAACTTGCAGGACAGTGGTCACTCCAAAGCCTAGAACCTTGAACTAGAAAATCTCTCCATCTATCATGAAGTGGGGATACTTCCAAAGGGCCCAATGAATTGGGATATAGAAGTAAGCAATCTTTAGGTTAGATTTTCATTAGAATTGCAAAATTGATAATACTGGTGGGTGAGAAAAACATGATTTCACTTGGTAAGTTTCTGTTACTTTCTAATTTTTGAAGAATTTTGGTCTTTTAAATTACATTGAGTTTCGTTTTTTAATTCTTAACAAGTTTATGTTACTTTCCAACTATTGAAGAGTTTTGGTCTTCTAAATTACAGTACATTGAGTTTTGTATTCTAATTCTTAATAAATTTCGGTTACTTTCTAATTCTTGAAGAGTTGTGTTCTTCTGAATTACAGTGAGTTTCGTTTTCTAAATCTTGACAAGTTTAGGTTACTTTGTAATTCTTGACGACTTCGGTCTTCTAAATTACAACGAGTTTCATTTTTTAATTTTGACAAATTTCTTTTACTTTCAAATCCATGACGAATTTAGGTCCTCTAGATATTAATAAGTTTCAAACAGTTTCTAATTCTTTGTGCCATTTTGGGGAATTTCTAATTAACGAGATTCAGTCTATTTCTTATTTTCAACGTGTTTCAGTCAATTTAAAATTTTTGATGAATTACATTCATCTATTTCTGAATGAACACATTATTACCATTGAACAACGATAACGTAAGAATAACGTAGCGCAAAGAGAACCAGGAACAGTGAATCGATTACACCCTGTGGAGACATGATAACAAATTGATAACAGGAGGCTAATTAGTAACTGAAGTCTGAATAAATAGGGAGATGATTAAGTCTTAAGCCTTAAGGGTTAGAAGAGACTCTTTAGCTATGGGAAGCAGCTCTTCTAGGAGAAGAACACTCCAAAATCAAACCATTGCTTTCTGGCATTGGATAGTGTCATGGCCTCTGTACCATGGTCTTTCACTCTCTTGGGGTAGAGTTCTCTTGCTTGAGGTACACTCGGCACACTATTCTATCTTATTTCTTTTCCTCTTGTTTTTATTTTATTTTCATAGTTTATACTGTATATATGAAAGATTTATTTAAATGTTGCTACTGTTCTTAAAATATTTTATTTTAATTATTAATTAATTCTCTTTTAGTTTCCTTATTTCCTTTCCTCATTGGGCTATTTTCCCTGTTGGAGCCCTCGGGCTTATAGCATCCTGCTTTTCTCACAAGGGCTGTAGGTTAGCAAGGAATAATAATAATAATAATAATAATAATAATAATAATAATAAAGGTTTCAATGTTGTTATTGTTTTTAGAATATTTTATTTTAATTGTTCGTTACTTCTTATCCTTATTTCCTCTCCTCACTGGGTTATTTTTCCCTGTTGGAGCCCTTGGGCTTATAGCATCTTGCTTTTCCAACTAGGGTTGTAGCTTAGCTAGTAATAATAATAATAATAATAATAATAATAATAATAATAATAATAATAATAATAAATGTTTCAATGTTGTTATTGTTTTTAAAATAATTTATTTTAATTGTTCATTACTTCTTATCCTCATTTCCTCTCCTCACTGGGTTATTTTTCCCTGTTGGGGCCCTTGGGCTTATAGCATCTTGTTTTTCCAACTAGGGTTGTAGCTTAGCTAATAATAATAATAATAATAATAATAATAATAATAATAATAATAATAATAACAACAACAACAACTAATTGGCACTCAAATTGGTGTGGCGAGGAAGCAAGGAAACAAATCGAGCAGAGTAATCAGGATAAAAACATAACAATGAATGAATAACTGAAGACGATTAACATTTAATGTAATTTGATCAAACGAATAGAGGCAAACTCGCACTTTCGAACTATACACACTTACAAACACTCTTCGTACACACGCACTCGCACGCATTATTGCACGCAAAGCTTTCACTCACAAACACAATCACAGACCTTTAATCAAAACAATGATTTAGTAGAGTGAATGTTGATTATTAGAGTCGTCAGTTGGAGCTCTTAACAACAACAACAACAACAACAACAACAACAACAATAATAATAATAATAATAATAATAATAATAATAATAATAATAATAATAATAATAAAATGGCATTATTATTATTATTATTATTATTATTATTATCATTATTATTATTATTATTATTATTATTATTTCAAGGAGGTTAATCATAAAGTTCTATAGGAGTCTGGTGCTAACTGCATTGTTAACGATATTGGTGATAATGATATATACTAGAAGTGTAATAATTAATAAGTTCACATTATTATTAATTAAAAGGGTCACAATAACAAAATTAACAATAAGGATGCTGATAAAAATGGTTTTAATGGAAATTCTTTTTATAGCATTTGATGAATAAGAGACATTTTCAGATATATAAAGAGAGAGAGAGAGAGAGAGAGAGAGAGAGAGAGAGAGAGAGAGAGAGAGAGAGAGAGAGAGAGAGAGAGAGAGAGAATTCTTCAGTCTCCTATCTTTAATTACTAGCCTTTGTTCGTGAGATTGCTAATATCAAGCAAGTGTAGATCTTTTATCAATGTTGACATTCGTTTTGTAATAGCAATTCTTATATAGTGCCGTAGAAAAGTTGATGAATAAATCTCACCGAAACTATATCTTTTAGGCGATTATAGACTACATCTACGTGTGTAGGCTTACTGTTTACCAAGGACAATTTCTTTCGAAACCAAACCATAGGCTACAATATCAAACAGAACGAACACTTGTATAAAGGGCAATCAAAATAATACTTGACTCTCTCTCTCTCTCTCTCTCTCTCTCTCTCTCTCTCTCTCTCTCTCTCTCTCTCTCTCTCTCTCTCTCTCTCTCTCTCTCTCTCTCTCTCCTCAATACAACGTAGAATGAAGTCACAGACAGAATTGCCATTAGTTTAGTTTATGACCTGTCTATCTTTTACCACCTCAGACGAAAACGTTCGACCCCATATGTGAGACCTTCCATGTACAATATACTCGGATCAAAAAAGTATTACGTATAAAGGTAAACACTGTAGATTAATATTTTTAATCTTGGATTCATAAATAGTATTTATTGCTCTATTTGTAAATTAATAGTTAAGGTACTCGAGCAAATAAAGGCAGCAAATTTATCACTATGCAGGCAATAACACTTATCAAATATTCGAAACGATTTTGCAGCCTGAGTCTAAAACTCTATCCTGTTTGTAACGTGGCGAGTATCAAACATGATCTGTACTGTCTTGTAATCATGGTTGTAATATGTAGGCTACATAAATACACAATAGGCTATAACTATGTAAATGAACATTATTGTTTTCGATGCTGTAGTTATTTTGAAATATGGAGACGTTCGTGTTGTTCGTAATAACTATTTTATTTATTATCTATAAAGGTTATTGTAATTATTAATTTAACTTATGCCTTTATTTACTTTATATAAAATAGTTTGTCCTTTCTTATATTGTAGATTTTATTGAAATAATGGTGTTGTTTCTCTTAATGTGTAGCCTATCGCATAACGATGACTCGATAATTCTGTAGACCCTTCGAACTAGTTCAAAGTTCAAACTACTAAGAAAATTTAACAAGAAGTCTTGAATGATTTTTCTATTGTACTATTTCAATCATATAATTTAGATAATATCTTTTATCTGGGTGATGACAATTTCATGTGTAGATGAGAATTATGTAAAAAAAAAAACTTTCATCTCGAATGTGCGATGTCCATTATAGACACTAGTCAAGTTAACAACTTTCCTACTAGCCACCAGATGTCACTAGGGTAGCTGTCAACAAACACTGATAAGAAGCAAGACCACTACTGTTTGTTTGTAGTGATTTACTACTAATTACACATCTGGTTCTTTAGGTAGTAAAACCACGCTTTTTGGGGAGGTAATTATCTTGATTTGTTAAATTTGTTAAAAGTATTCCAGGCCGTTTATAGTTGTACAGTATACATTTCCAGTTGTCGTAAGTCATGTAGTCTTAAGTCTTCCTGCTTCTAATCTCGTGATGAAGTTAATTGGTTGTGACTCATTATGTTGTGCCTACATTTGTGATATTTGTCATATTATACAATAGCAATTTTTAAAACTAGAATTTGCTCCGTAGAATTGTAAAAAGGTGTGCACTAAGGGAAGATTCTGAGAACTAAGTCTGACGACATAAGCTGCAGTACACAAATGGTAAATTTTGTGAAAAGCTCCTCAAAATCTATGTTAAATTAAACTTTAAAACTTGGCCTGGGCTACTGGCATCCTTTTATAGGTGTTAGATGTTATTCTTGTAACCGTTTAGGTAGATGGTGTAGGTAGGTTTCTAGGAAAAATTTGGTCAGCCATCTACAAACTTTCCCAAATTTACCTAACGTAGGCGGTTTTATCATATTTACGGCCTGCCTACTAAAAACTTTTGTTTCTACAGAAATAAAAGTTTGTTTGCTACTGAAATGGTAAAATTTTGTTAAATCACATTATTTACCTACAGGAAAACACATACCTTTCTGTTTGAAATGATTTCCCGTCCGTAAATATAATTTTACCACGTAGGCCACCTAACCTAAAACTGTGCTTAAGTTCCGTGATTGCCTGATAATTCTAAGACACTATGATCAATACCATTTATTTTTGTTAGTTGAGAATCCCATTCATATTAGGGTGTTTTTACTAGATTCTTCACAATTACATAAAGCTGTTCCCTGTAGTAAAGAGATAGTACCATCAGTGCACCTCATGTCATGCATCGTACGTAGTACTTGGTAAAATCATAGAATGGTGCAATAAACGGTTTGTAGAAAATAAGACTGTTTTTTTTAATGTAATTTGTGTTATGAAGTTTTTTTTATTATGATTCCTGGCAGAAATCCATAGTTTTTTAGTTAATGGTGGGTCACTAGGTATCATCATCAATTACGAACAAAACACTTTAAAGTATAGTGTACTAGTCTAGTTGAGTTGACATTTGAATTAGCTTTTTTAAACTGTTGTCTACAAGTCATCGTCATAAAAAACTAGTCATCGTAGTAAAAAAGTTGCCATAATCAAAACCAAGTAATACCATAGTAATGAAACATGGTCAAAACACTGGAGCTTTAGTTTGCCAGGATTTCAGATGCATAGAAAACGTTATTTTTCCACCCCAATTTCTTTGGAGTTGTTCATAGCAGCGTTCATCGTACTACAAATAACTCCTTAATTAATTGATCTAACGACTTATTGGTTTTTGTTCTGCCCTATGTTCACTTCGCTCATGATTAAACATTATCTCATTGCTCCTATATTCTGACAAGCGGAATGTTTTGTCACTCGCGTTGGTACGGTTGGCTAGTATTTCAGTGTTAATTGTCAGTTACGGAAAATCAAAGCGCTGAATAAACACTTAACAAAGGGTTGAGATGTAGCTTAGCGCTCCAGCCTCTGTTCGAACATCAACTTGGGTTTCCGTTTCCAATGATCAGACTAAATACAGTACAGTATATCGAACACGTTTCTACCATAACATTTTATTATTAACCTCTTCAGCACTGCTTGTATACGTGTACGTGTTTTACCATGTACATTAGTAAGAAAGAGAAGCAACGTGTACATCTCTGTAACTTTTTGTTCCTAACCAAGGAAAGCCATTTTTATACAGGGGAAGGGTTTACCAATGAGTTGCTTAAGCTCCACCCACTACTGTATTCATTTCCGTCAATAACTATCTGTTGAACGTCGTGACATCATCTTCATATGGGGTATGGGGAGGGCTTTCTTGAATACTTGGCCAGTGTTCCTCAGGCAGTCATTCGTGAAAGATTATCGGATAAGTAGGGTAAACATGGGGAATTCGAATTCCAAACGATTTTCTAATTTTTTTTTTCTTTTTGTCCTATTTCACATATTTTTATTATTTGCATGGGTGATGATAGTGCTTCAGAATTAGGGTCTGAGTACCTGCTAGATAGCTCAGATTAGGATTACAGTGATAGTGATGATAGTTACTTACATTTTTATTCTTGCTGTTATATTTTCATTATTATTGGCTGTAAGCGAATGTTGGCATACTGTACTGGCGATCGAGGATGGTTCTCAATCTGTGTGCTAGTGTAGGTTGCAGTACAACAAAGCAGTAGCGAAGGGGTTAACATGATAAATAAAATAAGAACTAATTATGTTGCATATTCCAATATTAAAAACAAATAACAATAAGGTTTAGAATATATAATGTTCGGTCCTTTGTTCAAATAAAATAAGACCTATAATTATATTGTATATTCCAATATTGAAAACAAATACAGTAACAAAGAGGTTTAGAATATATAACATTCAGTCCTTTATTCTGTTTGAACAAGTAATTAACTACAGAAAACACCATCTTATCTGTTTTTTCGAACTACCGGGTGGATGGCGGCTCCTGTGGGATGTGCTAAGATGACGAAAGGTGCAAAACAGGTTTGTTCTGTAACTGGAATACTGTACAAACCTACGCTATTTATAGGGGTACAGTATTACTTTCGGCGAAGCTGAAAGGATGAGCCATTAGAAAATAGTGAGGGTTAACCACCCATCCTGCTAGTTAGCAGGGGGTGGAGGTTAGTAACTACCCCTCTTACTCGCACACTGGTGACTGTGCTCCACTTTGCTTTTAGCTCGGATGGAGAACGGTTGTTACTGCTCTTCCTCCTCTCCTTTTGGACTGCCATTGTTAATCTTTTTGGTTTTTCTTCCAGTTTGTGTGTGCGTGCCCTTGCTTGCCGTTCATGCGTACCTGCCCTGGACCTGAGGGCCGCTCTTTCGGTATTTTTATGTCTTCCGAGAATACCGATCCTCAACCATTTGTGTCCAGCTTGTAGGGGGCAACAGTGTGATGTGGATAGTAAGTGTATCGAGTGTCATGAATGGTCTGCGTCCAAGTTAGGAAAGTTAGGGCGACGGCATAAGAAGTCTAAAAGAGCCTCTTCTCCTTCGAAGGTTTCTTCGAAGCAGAAGAAACCCAAAGCCTCTTCTTCACCCCCCCCCCCCCCCGACTTTCCTCTGAAACTTCTACTCGAACGGATCCCCCAGGTGTTCGTCGAGTAGTAGCAAAGGCCCCTTAGTTCATGGTCAACCTCAGTCCTCGAGAGACGGTATTTCCAACCCTAGCGAAGGGGCCCTGCCTCTCCCCCTGATGGAAACCTTATCTCTTTCTCCTCTTTCTCAGGTTTGGCTGTCCCTGGGATTCCCCGGTTGACCTTCCAAAGAGGTGTTATTAAAGTTGCTTCAGCGAGATGCTTAATTGCAGCGTTCGTCCGAGTCAGAGGTGGACCCTTTGGCCTTGGCTGAAATGGTCGGCTCCGTTCCTGCCTCTTCTTCTGCTCCTTCAGCTGCAGCCGAGGACTGCGCTTTCCCTTCCGATCCTTCTGGGGTGGAGCAAAGTCCAAGGCATGTCTCCTGCGAGTGACCACCTCCGAGAGAGATCGTGGTCACTGCCCTTGCCGAACTCGCCCTCCTCTCCGCTTAGGTCGCGATCCTTTGCCCTTGGCGAAGAGATGACTGTTTGGCTCGTCTTCCTTGTCTTTGCAGTGCTCTTCTTCGGATGATCTTCCTGGCTCATCTGGTTCTCGACATTCGCCCGTTTTTCTTGACTTCCCTGCTTATCAATGAACCCCGGTTTGTGACTCACCATCGATGTTTCGTTCGTGATCCTCTCCTGCTGGTGATCATCCATCTTAGGATCTTCATTTGACTCCACGCTGATCACCAACGCTCTGTTCACCAACCCACCGTTCTTCAGCCCGGCGCCGGTCGCCAGGTCATCGATCCCCAGTTCACCGATCGCTGAATCATTGGTCTCCATCTCGCCGATCGACTGCTCGTCGAGCCCCGGTAGCTGTCATTCTTCCATTTTGTCAGTCCTTGCCAGCTTTCCAGGAACCTTGGCTCACGGCCCTCTCATCACTTGCCGATGACTCGTCACTCCCCTTCAGAGGAGAGTAAGGCTACGGCTAGACGCCGTTCTCCAACATACAGTTCTCCGCCCCACCTCATTCGCCAGTTCACCGATCCCCGGCTCACTGGTCGCCCTCTCACCGATCCCCGGCTCACTGGTCGCCCTCTCACCAATCGCTGTCCCATCATTCTCCTACTCGCCGTTCGCCAGCTCTTTCTCCAAAGATACCGGACAATCAACAGCGTACCTCTCATCAGGTGGTTGCATGTGAATGTGCTCCTATAGAACAACAGCGGCGCCATCAACCCCGTTTGTCAGCGCTCTGACGAATATCACCTCAAGCTTCGGCTCTTTCTCCGGGGTGGACAAATCTCCTCCCCATCGCATGCTGTCGCCCTCTTCCCCTCCCCACAACCACAGAACATCGCGTTCACCGGGGAAGTTTGAAAAGGGCAGCCTGCAGCGATTCAGAATTCCTAAACTTCTTGCTCCTTGGAAGGAGACCACATTGAAGCAACCGTCATCATCCTCATCTGCAGTCAAAACTCCATTGAGGTGCTCCTCTTCGTTCTGCTCGGGAACTTTCAGACAGTGCCACCATCGGGCAGCAACCGTGGTTTGGAGCCTTGGTTACGGCAGTATCCCAAGCTTTCTCTTCGGGTTTATCATCCTCCGTCCCACGGAAACTCCCAGGATTCCCTTGATGGAGTCTTCTTCTGCGCTTCTAAGGTAAAGATCCAGGGTTTTGTCTCCCCTGAAGAGGAAAAGAGGAGCTCCTGACAAGGTACCATCTACCAGTGTCATACTGATCCCTACTAGACCTAAGAGGAAGCCTAGGCTCGCTGGTTCAACTCTTCCTCGATCTTTTATGCCTCACTCGTCACCTCAGTCAGAGGTTCATAACAGGGATGTGTTCCTACCAAACTTACTCTGATCCTCCCTTCGCAAGGAAATCCCACACAATGGCAATGCAACAACATCGAAACTCACGAAGGAATCTGTCTTCCCCTGACAGGTCACTAGCAAAAACAAAAGGTTCTAACATCAAAACTTTTTGTTCTGGAGACATTTTTCTTTCCAAGGGGGGAATCTAAGGACTCCAAAGATGCTGCCGAAATCTTATTCTAGGTTCCTAGAATTGCAGTGGGTCAGGCCATTGACCAGCCTCCACATCCACCACGACCCGCCCTAAGATGGTCTCGGGGGTGGAAGACGACGATCTAGCTGTTAGTCCATCGGAAGTCGGGCAGAGTGTCAGAACATGCCTATTTGCAAATTCTGTCCTGCATGAGGTCCCTCAACAGGTTGGCGGACAGAGCGATGGCTCCTCAAGACGGCAAAGACAGTCTACGATCGTTTCTTTGACACTCAGAAGTCCCTTAAGTCCAGTGCACCCTTGCCCTGGTCTCAGTGTTGAAGAGTGCCAGATGGAAGGTTTCCTTCCAGCTCTCGGACTTCGTGCTCGTCCTCAAAGCTCCTCCCACCCCCGGGTGTCCAGCAAAGGAGATACTATGAGGTCCTTGACGAGCCCCACCTGACTCCTCCTCCTCTACACTATTCCTTAGAGAAATTAACGAAGGTAATTACTCTGGAGACAATTCCGGCCTTTAAGTCTCATTCACTGCTATGGAGATCCATAACCAGGAGAAAGGGGCGAAGTACACCATGCAGGCTACTTTGTGGTTTGATCTGTGGTTAGGGTCATTGGGTAACCTGGTGCGGAACGAGGATTTATCCAAGGAAGGCACCAGGAAGGCGATGGAGACGTTCCTGCTTTCGAGCACTCGTACCATCGAGTTCCGTGCCCACAAATTTGGAACTTGTGGGCTAACACCATTTTGAGGCACAGATACTCGGTAGTTGAGAGGTTCCATTGAAAGGTCCCACGAGTTGAGATCATGAGATTCCGGAATTCCTCTTTGGAGGGCTCCTCTTTGTTTGAGCAGGTGGCGGAGAGATGGAGGAAGTTCCACCCGGACTCTCTCCTCCATTGGGCCCTAACATCTAGGAACCACAAACCACCAGCTCTCCCACAGACCAACCAGCCAAAATCAGCTTTAAACAGGACTTTAGCTAAAGACAAAGTGTCTAAGAAACCCTTTCCTGCCAAGGAAAGGAAAGACTCCAAGTCCTGTCGTGGAGGGAAACTTTGTAGAGGAAGTGGCCGTGGCCGCAGTCACTAGGATAGGCCATCTCCCACTTTTCCACCAGTAGCGGGTTGCCTACATCGCTATTGGAAGAGGTGGATACTGCTCGGGGCCAAACCCTGTACAGTCTCTGTGATTTGTACAGGGTATCGCATCCCGTTCATGTCTTCTCTCCCTCCACTGATCAAGACTCCAGTGTCCAAAAACTCCTTTGCGATTGGATCCGCAGAGGGGCAAGCCCTTTTGGGCTGAAGTCCAGATCATGCTGGAGAAGGGCACTCTCCAAGAGGTCCTTGACGACTCCCCAGGCTTGTTCAGTCGACTTTCTTGTGCAAATGGCATATGGAGGCTGGAGACCAGTCATCGACCTCTCGGCTCTGAACAAGTTTGTGTAAAAAACTTCATTTAGTATCGAGACGGCAGGCATGGTCAGACAAGCGGTAAGACTGCAGGACTTCATGTGCGCACTGGACCCAAAAGGCACATACTTCTAGATCCCAATTGAGCCGTCTTCAAGGAAGACTACAAGAAACGCCAGCTCAAGGTGCTATGCTTCGGTCTTTCCACAGCACCTCAAGTTTCACGAGAGTGTTCGTCCTTTTGTCATCCTGGGCTCACAGGATCAGCATCCGTCTCTTATGCTATCTGGACGACTGACTAATCCTAGCAGACTCGGTGTCAACCCTTCTTCAGCACTGAGACTGGCTTCTGAGGCTTTGCCAAAATGGGGATCATGGTAAACCTCAAGAAGTCATCCCTGCTTCTCTCTCGACTGGTATACCTTGGAATGGTTACAGACACCAACCTTCATAAAGACTTCACATCAGGTGACAGGGTAGTGAGGCTGAGGAAGATTGCAAGACCTTTTCTCAGACAAGAAGAGCTCCCAGCCCAGAGGTGTCTATGTCTCCCCGGGCACCTATCATCTCTGGCCCATCTAGTTCCCTATGATCGCCTCAGGATTCGATCTTTCCAGTGGCGGCTGAAGGCCAACTGGAATTAGGCCTTCGATTCCCTGGACATTCTGATCCCTATGCGACCAAAGGAACAGGTGGACTTCTGGTGGTGGGTGGCAGACGAGAATTTGGTGGAGGGCGTTGACCTTATCATCCTCTCCCCAGTCTTGTTGCTCTTCACAGATGCATCAAAAGAAGGGGTTGTCCACATGCTGCACCACACGACCTCCGGCCTATGGTCAGAGTTCGAAAAATACCAGCACATCAATCTCTTTGAGATGAAGGCCGCCTTCCTGTCCCTTCAACAGTTCCATCAGTTCCTGGCCGGCCACTCAGTGGTGGTGATTAGCGACAACACCACAGTCGTGGTTTACATCAACAAGCAAGACAGTACTTTTTCACAGCCCTTATCCCATGTGGCATTAGAAATACTGAGATGGGCTAATCCATTCAGTAGCACTTATCAACTTGCTTCATTCCCGGTGAAAGGAATGTGCTCGTGGGCAACCTGAGCAGAGCAACTCGGATAGTGGGTTCTGAATGGTCTTTGGATCATCTGGTGGCCAACAAAGTCCTGACTTTGTGGGGTTCTCTGACTGTGAATTTGTTCGCAATGACCCTGAACTTCAGGCTCCCGTTGAACTGCTCCCCAGTTGCAGATCCCAAGGCTCTCTGGCCAGATGCATTCCAACACCGTTGTGACAACATCGACGTTTATGCGCTTCTCCCGTTCTGTGTGATGAGAACGGATGCTCAACAAGACCAGAACATCGGTCAATCTCTCGACAACCCTCATAGCTCCGCTATGGCATCATGCAGAATGATTCCCAGACCCTCTGCAGCTTCCAAGAGAGCTCCCTCCATGACACGATCTGCTCAGACAACCACATGGCCAACATCTTCCACAAAGCCGTAGCCTTGCCACGACTTCACACCTAGAGACTATCCAGCACCACCTCACCGCGAGGATTTTTGCAAAAAGTTGCGAAGTGGAATGCTGGACACTTACAAAGATCTTCAGCTTCAGTCTACCAGGTAAAGGGAAATGTCTTTTGTGGTTGGTGTCGTGGAAGGGGTATCTCTCCCCTCTATGCCACTATCCCAGCAATAGCAGAGTTCTTTGTGCACCTGTGAGAGAAAATGCTCCTCTTGGTTTCTGTAGTAAAAGGTTGTGATCTTGCCTGTCCCCAGTCGGAAGTGAGACCTCTTCCATGGAACGTGGTTCGGGTTCTTTGGTCCCTGAAGGGTCTGCCCTGCAAACCATTGCACCAGGCAACAGATCACCACCTCACTTTGAAGATGGTGTTCCTACTCGCCTTGGCTTTAGCTAAAAGAGTTAATGAACTTCATGGTCTCTCCTATGGGGAGAGTTAAGCTTCATCTTTGTCTCTGAGTTTGTTGCATAGACTCAAAATCCAGGGATAGCGGATCCTAGATTCGATTCCTTCCAGATAACGAGTCTCTGTTCTTTAATCGAGGACCCAGACCAACCGCTATTATGTCCAGTAAGGAGTTTGAGGTACTACCTCAAAAGAACATGCAGCTCACCCCTGTATGCCAGCACACTTCATCAGCATGGGGAAGGTTAAGAGGAGGATAACGAAGAACACCATCTCTGCCAGGATTCACAAGGTCATTGACCTCGCACTAAATGCAGATCATCCTCTGACACGGGGACCCAGAGTTCACTACATCAGGTCCATTGCTACATCCCTGGCCTTCGAACTGAACTGCTCTGTGCTGCAGGTTCTACTAGCGGGTATGTAGAAGTGTCAGACGACCTTTACCGCCCACTAGCTGCAAAACGTAACCCACAGGAGGCTCGATACGTTCTCCATCAGTTCTGTGATGGCTGCACAACTAGTTTAACACCTTAAGCACCTTGATGAACAAGTAGCAGGAGGTTGAAAGTATTGGTTACCCAGTTTTAGTCTTAGTGAATGAATAAGAATGGCTGGGTCTTTCTTTTCTTTATCCTCCCCTCTCTCTTGGGAAAATCAGCATCCAGGGTCCTCTGCAAAGCTGACCTCAACCAACTGCAGGTAAACCATTGTTCCCCTGTGTAACCTGGTATTGTGTCAATACTGTTGCGTTCCCATACCTTGCGAGGGAGTTATCGAGTATGTCTTGTTGACCCCGGACAATTCCTATGACTCTAAGAACTCTTACCTTGACAGTCACATTGCTAGTATCACAACGCACAGCTTGTGTAGGCTGTAGACCATGCATAGCAAGGTTTTAGCAAGGTGCAGGGTTTCCTCCTCTTATGTGCTAACACACACACAGGGGAATCCCCGGGTCAAAGCTGAGAAGCCAGATTGGCAAGGACTTCCACCCTCCTAATGGGTGAGTCAACTCCTATAAATAGGGTTGGTTTGTATGTTAGTTACAGAATAAAAGACAAATTTGGAGGTAATTTGTATTTTTCCTTACAATATAAACCTGTAGCTATTTTTATAGATTGGGCTGCCAGTGCCAGTCCCCCTTGAAGTCCTACCCCCAAGCAAAGTGAGTAGAGTAACAAACACAGGTGTGTGAGTGAGAGGGGTAGCTACTACTCCCACCCCTGGCTAACTTACTAGCCCACCCACCCCTGGCTAACTAGTGGGTGGGTGGTTAACCCTTGCTAAGATTTAATGGTTTGTCTTTAATGTTCACTGAAAGTATTACCCCTATAAATAGCTTTATAGTGCTTTAGATAAGATTAGGTGGATGATTCCAGGTATGGCTAATCCCATCTGGCAACAAGGTAAGGACCTGGTATACTAAGTTAGGTAATTTAGTTTAGGTTACACCTGATACCTGTATTTGTTCTTGCTATGTACATATTTGTACAATTCTTATTGATGACATATATGAACTATGTTATCCCCGTAGCAATGTTAAGTTTTATTAATGTGTGATTCTGAGCCAAAGTAATGAAATCCATTTTGATAAAGCTACATTATTACACCTATTACTACTGAAAATTCCTTTGAAGCATTAGCCATTGGTAGACCCCAAAAAAATTCTGGAATAATTTATTGTGAAATAGTGGCTCCAGAAAGTATAGTACAGTACTGTATAAGAAAAACTTAGAAATAATTGTTTATGTAGTACTTTATGTTGGATGGTGTATTCATGGAAGATTGTGTACATAGGATGGTCAGAATTATGAAAAATTTTGTATACATTTACTCTACTGTACAAGAGACAGATCATCGATGAGGAATTTAGTAGAGTTCAAGTTTTTGTTCAATGTTTTAAGATGCAGTTAGCTGCCAAAGTCTGTATGGGAGAATAATACTTGAAAGATGGGAAATTTAAAAGTATTAACAAGAATAAATTTTATTTTTTAAATCTTAAGAGTAAATATTTCTTTAGTCGTATATTTTAAGATCTTTCACATTTTTATTGTTTGATCTTTCAGGTGCCATACTAAGAAATGATGTGGTAGCTGGTTTAGAAGAGGATCTTCGCTTGATATGCAGGGGGGCAGTCAAGGCTGTGTTGGGCCATTTTCTTGGTTGTGTCAGGAGGCTTGGAGGTGCTCTCCCAGAGTTTTCCCAAGTTACGCAGCTGCTGCGGGGGCTCCTGAAATGGGGGACTGTGATCAGTGCAGTGCAAAATTCACTATTCTTAAAAGAAAGGTGAGGCTATAAACATTGATGCATTTTAACAATATGATATTTTGTTATGAAATTGAAGCATGCTACTGTACTTGTACGGTATACTGTTCTGTATTGTATTGACCAAATAAGTACAGCAGTGAGCGTAAAAAATTTGCACTAGTACGTTACAGTACTTTTAGATGTACTTTGTATGTATATATAGTTTTTAAAGTTTGCTATTGTGCATTTGCTACCCATAATACAGCTTACATTAAAATTGTTTGCCATTTTATAACTAATATATGAAAATTTATCAAGATTATGATGTTGCAAAGCAGCTCTCTGTATATTAACCAATATAAATGACAAACCCATATCTTTGCAGAGAAATTGTGATGGGTGTGGATTATCTTTCTGCCATTCATGCGCTAAACGCGGAGCAGAGGGAACAAGACACTGCAATAAGTGCCGTGTGTTGTCGCAGTGGCCCCTTGACAGAACACAAGTGGAAGCCCTCCGTGTCAAAGATTTGCGTCACTTCCTTCACTCACGACATATTAATACTATTTCATGTACAGGTCTGTGTATGTGATTTTTATTAATGTCTTGCTGTTTTCCACTAATACATTTAAAGGTGTTTAGGTTGATGGTAGGTTATTTAGATTTAACTCTGCTCTAGAATCTTTTGTTTTGACATTCAGAACCCATTATCTGAGTTACTCTGCTCAGGTTGTCTGCAACCACATTCCTTTTGTTGGGAATGAAGCGAGATGATAGTGTTACCGAATGGACTTCAGCCCATCTCGGTATTTCTTCTGTTATGAGGATAATCTTCCCAGCAAAACTGGAATGACCGAAAATTTTGTAAACTATTTGGCAGTGGTAGGCCAGTAGAGGTATGGGTAATATCCATGACTGGGTACTGGCAACCTGTTTCATCCCCGGCTGCATTGGGCGCAGACTTGTTTCATTCTTATCCCACATAATTGTTCTTTAGTATTCTAAAAGCGTCTTCATTTGTATGTGGTGCTTTTATGACGTGTTTGTGGTTTGTACAGTGATGCTTGAATCTTCTTTCTCGTAAGTATGGTCAGAAAAATGTGCCTTGGAATGCATCAAAGAGTGTTTTAAATTGTTTCAAATTGATGTCTTGTATGTACATTTATTGAAGTAGATCATCATTCTTTGTTTGTTATTGAGGACAGAATTGCTCACCTAGTCAAACATATGCTGAGTGTTGATTTTGGTCAGATAAACACTCGGACTGATATATGAAGCGTTAGAAGACATGGAAAGATCTGTCTATGTCTTCAAAGAGAATTTCAGCCCCATAGACAGTCACAGCAGTAACCATTCATAATTGCATTGATTGATAACTGTGGACCTGCCTGTTTTCCGTGATCAATCGGTTGAGATCAACGCCATCACTGACTCTTAACTGCTAAACAATCATGGTCATGTTTGGTCACAAGGCCTTTTTGTGAGAGTAGGACCAACTGCAACACTAATCTGTACAGGTTTGCCAGTGCTTGTAGAGACAAGGATGGCTGCGCCATACAAAAAGACCTTGCATCCTTCTAACTGGAATTCATCACTCTTCTACAGAAGGTTATGACAGGCTTTGCGACTCTCTGCATTTGCAGTAGATTGAGGGCTATGTAGTTTTCAGTCTTCTGTGTTTGGTAGGCTTACAACTGTTGTTAGTTGCTCGCGAAACCTGATTGTTCCATGAGTAGTTGCAGTTGTGCTTTTGTGAAAGGTACAACTACCATTACTCTCTACAGGTTTTGAAACATGTTCTCCATTTCCTTAATGGATAGTGGAGGTAGCATAATTGGCTTTATTACAAAGTGATATTCTGATAGTGACTTTCGTGATCATTTCGATCGTTCTAGTCTTTATTTAGCTAAAAAAAACTTGGTCCATTGATCAAGAGGGAGGTTGAGCTGATGCTTTATATCCCTGTACGTTGTGATAGAGACCTTTTGTTCCTAAGCAGCATTCAAACCCGAGTCCTTTAAATAGAGAGATTACCTTGGTGCGAGCTGGGATTGGTTGTTGAAAATGGATAACGAACAATTATCCAATTGAAGAGGGTGCGGCGTGAGAAGCATGTCTGTTTGCAGCCATCCCCTTGCTCCAAGTGTTGATTGTGGCCTCCAGTGCAGTGGCCCAGTCTGAAGGATGAAAATAGTATAATAACTGACTGGAAAGGGGCCTGGGCTTCTCGGCCCGCACCCTCTCCAGTCGTATAACTGCTCGTTATGTATTTAAATGTTTAAAGGTCACTCGTGAATGGCAGAGGCAATGGACAGTGACAATGTCTTAGCAGGGTAATGCTGTAGAAACTGACCATATGTACATATGAACGACGCCCAAACCCCTTCTCCACCCAAGCAAGAACCATGGACGGTCAGCCAGTGGCTGCTGATGACTTAGCAGGAAGACCTATAGGCTTCCCCAAACACCCCATCCTTAGCTCACAAAGATTGAGGGGTTGTAAACACTACGAGAAACTATCGAGCCTAAACAGATGGCCAGGCAGGGACATTTCCAATAGGCTACCTCAACCGATTCCAGGTCATGCCGAAGTATCTCCTTAATTAAAGGACTCGGATTTGTATAGCTATGGAAAAATACAAATTACTTTTAAGATTTGTCATTTTTGGTCTGTAAATGATTCCACTTGATCTATCGGTTACATGATTTGTTCCTTTGAATATAATATACTCTTGGTTTACGGGCCATTTTCAGGTCATTAAACACCACTCTCTCTAAAATTGCTTATTTTTATTTTATTTTAAATAGTGTTTTATATGTTCATTTTTTTATAGACTGAAATAAATTACATTTGTTCCAACACAAATACAAACTGCACTATTTATTAGGGTGAAGCTGAAAGATGAGCAATGATAATTAAAGCGAGGTATAACCACCCCAACCGCTAGTTAGCTAGTCCGGGGTGGGGGGTAGTCAGCTACCCCGCTCGCTCACACCAGGGATGCGCAGCCATTTTGCTTTCTGGCTCAGTAGGGTCCGGTCATACTGCTGCTCTCTGCTGCATATTTAGACTTTTCTCTAATAATTATTTTCTTTTTCTTTCAGATATGTGCATGTTGCTGCTTGCAGTCCCATGCGTACTTGTTCTGGTCCCGAAGGCCGCTCATGCAGTACCTTCATGTCCGCCGTGGAGACGGACCCGCACCTGCTGTACCTGGCTTGCCGTGACCGCCCGTGTTCTCTGGATGACACCTGTGTAGTGTAGGGAGTGGTCTGCCTCCCAGTGGGAGAGGTTCAGGCAACAGAAGAAGTCCAAGCTTGATTCTACGCCTTGGGGGTCTCGAAGTCGAAGAAACTACAGTCTTCTTCCTCTACCCCCCCAATCTCTTTCCGAAGCTGCTCCTCTGCCACACTCTGAGCCGAGTAGCAGTGCAGCTCTGGTTTCTCCAGGTCAACCTTGGGGGTCAAGGGATGGTACCGACTTCCATAGCGAGTCAGCCCCGCCCCTTTCCCCAGGGAGCACCTGCTCTTTTTCTGATTTATCATCTTTTTGGCCATGACTTGGCATTGATGGCCCCTCTTCTAAGGATGTTCTCTTTGGACTCCTTCAGTTAAGGGCGGAGCGGAGGTGGTTGTTCCTCCCTCCTCGGGTACAGGCGCTGCCGCTTGTCAGTCAAACTACTGGTCCCCCTCGGCCAACGCCGAGGACGAATTTCTTTCTACAGGGGCGGTGGAAGAATGGAGTCTGAGGCAAGTTCCCCCCTCAGGACTAACACCTTTCTCTTTCACAGGAGAAAACTGCTTGTCGGCAGCGGTCACCATGCGCTTATGCTTCTCCCCCAAGGGCGGGGTCGGGGATATCCTAAGCGATGTTCTTCTCTGGGAGAATGAACCTCTCCTTTGGGAGAGGCAGCTTTCGAGCTCCAACAGTCTCTCCCTTGGGTGGGTACTGTAAGACGTTCCGCTACGGTTTGTCCGGTGGAGGAGTTTCCAACCACTCTCCATCCTGAGCACACTCCTCCCCCCAGCGGTAAGGTGGCGCCTCTTTGAACCTGTTTTTTGTTCAAATCACGATGTTCCTTCGGGGTCTCGTGATGGTCAGGCAGTGGGCTTGCGTGACCACGAGCCTTCAGGCTCCCGTTGCGCTTAACTCTTGGGGTCTCACAACCCAGGTCTTTTGGGTCCTCGTCACTCTGATCCTTCAGGCTCTCGTGGCACTGAACTTACGGGTCCACATTACGCTGAGCCTTCTTTCTCTCGGTACCTCGGAACTCAAGTCCTCGTCGTGCCGAACCTTCTTCACGTCCCGGAACCCACGGGTTTCATTTACGCTGAGTTCGTGGACTCTTGCAACATAGGTTATGTTGAGCCTTTGGGCTCTCATGCCTCGCGGTACGCTGAGCCTTTGGGCTCTCGTGCTTCACGTCACGCTGAGCCTTCAGGCTCTCGTGCCTCACGTCACGCTGAGCCATCGGGCTCTCGTGCCTCACGTCACGCTGAGCCATCGGGCTCTCGTGTCTCACGTCACGCTGAGCCATCGAGCTCTCGTGTCTTACGTCACGCTGAGCCTTTGGGCTCTCGTGCCTCACGTCACGCTGAGCCTTCCGGCTCTCGTACCTCTCATCACGCTGAGCCCTCCGGCTCTCGTGCCTCTCATCACGCTGAGCCTTCGGGCTCTCGTGACAGAGTCTTTCGCCTCCTGTTGAGCTGAACCCTTGGCCTCTCACAATAGAGTCTTTTGCCTCCTGTTGCGCTAAACCCTTGGCCTCTCGCAACATAGATTATGTTGAGCCTTCGGGGCCTCGTGACCTGAGTCACGGCGAACCTCCGGGCTCTCGTGACCTGAGTCACGGCGAACCTCCGGGCTCTCGTGACTCTTGTTACACTAAGCCTCCAGGCTCTCATAACTTTCGTTAAGGCGAACCAGTTGGTCCCCGTAACATCCATTATGCTGAGCCTGTTGGCTCTTGTAACATAGTCCTTAGACACTCGTCATGTTTTGCCTTTGGGCTCTTGTGACTGGCGCTACGTGAAGCCCTCGCACTCCCCTCTCGCCGGGTACGCTGAGCCTTTGGGCTCTCGTGCCCCTTGTGGCCCTTCGAGTCCTCATCGCGCGAATCTTACAAACTCGCTCGACACGTCTCCTGATGATTTCTACCATCAGTCAGTTTTTGATGACATAGAACCTTCAGATTCTCATCTCACCGATCCCCAGGGGTCGTGTGACCCACAGCTCTCCCACTCTGCAGTTACTTTCCCTCCTGGGTTACATTTCCCTGTACCTGCTCGAGATTACGCTGCATCGCATAGCAGACCAGCGTCCGGCGACGTGGCAATGTCACGTGAGGGAACAGTGGATGGTGGCCGACCACCAATGCGTGACCTGCACAGTTACCAGCCCACGATTTCTGCTTCGTCAGATGAGATACCATCTCCTTTCTTAGTTGTTGGAGATATCCCTGCCCAGGGTAAACCTCTTACCAGACAAGACTCTCACCAGTCTCGTGGGCCTATACCTGCCCCTAGACGTGTTGACATTGCGCCCACTCTCAGTTCCTCCCCCAAAGGTAAGGCCAGTGCCGATTCTGCATGCACGTAAAGGGGGCTCAGAATCCATAACAGATTCCAAATTCCAAGGATCCTTCCCACCCTAAGGATACCCCTCTCAGCACATCGGGAGCTTGCAACCCCCCCTGGCTAAAAGCATTATTCAAGTAATGGGGGAAGCCGTGACGGGGGTCATTCCCCATTCCCAGACCTTGGGTGGTACTCCAAGGATCCCCTTATTGCCAACTCTTGTTCCAGGTGCCTCTTTTTTCCAGCTGATCCCAGGAGAAGTTCGGAAGACTACTTCGGCAGAGCCCGACCATAGGGAAAAACTCATTTCTCCCCGTAAGAGGCCCTGTGAAGAGAGTGCTCCAAAACCGAGCAGTCCCCTGCAGTTCAGGCTCCCACAGGCCAGAGCTAAGGATAGGAGCAAGAGGGTTAGACCATTTCTACAGGGTAATGTTCTACATGGACTCTTTCCGCCTCACTCCAGTAGAGACAGTACCAAGGGCTGCTCGCCCTCCATCTCGGTTGTATGTCACTCCTCCACCTCCCGACCATCACCCCCAAAAGGCAGAGGAGCCCGCAAGGCCCACTCTGATAGAAGAACTTCTGCCTCAGTTCGGAAAGCTGAATGATTTGTTTACAAACCCTAAATCCTCGGCTAGAGCTCCTCTACCTTGACCTGAGAGGCAGAGGGAGTTCATGTCCATGTCAACAGGTGGTGCCCTGTCATCAGCATACCCAGATAATAACCCTAACCCACTCTGGGTCCTATGGATGAGAGCTCAGATGTGGAAGACGGAATAGATTACAAGGACAATCTTTCAGCTGCCGCTAATCCTAAGCTTTCGGAGGCAGAGCAGTAGTAGTCTGAACACGCATTTGGGCAGGTGTTATTTTGCATCCACACTATCAATGGGCTGCCAGACCCATCAGCTGCCCCTCTTGAAGGTAAGGACACGGTCCTTGACCAGGTGTATGGCACCCAAAGACACCTGAAGGCCAACCCAGCTTTGCCTTGGTCAAGGGGATTGAAGAGTGCCAGACAGAATGCAGTGGCTCAGGCCACAGGCCCCTCCTCCTCCCTGCACTCCAATGCCTCCTTCAAACCCCTCCCTCCTCCTCACATACTGCAGAGGAGATATGAGATCGTTACCAAGCCTCTCCCCGTGCTTCCTCTAGACCATTCCATAAAGGCACTCTCGAAAGGTACGCCCTTCGAGAAACTTCTGTGCTTGTTCTCGGCCTCTTGAGATAATCAACTAAGAAAAGGTTGCCAAATACACCATGCAGGCAACTTCGTGGCTTGATTTCTGGTTGGGATTTGTGGAACACCTGATCTGGTCACAGTACTGATCTCAGGAGTTCACAAGAAAATGGATAGAGACTTTCCTATTGTCTGGCACCAGGGCATTAGTTTCTCTCCCATCAGGTGTTGAACCTTTGGGCCACCACCATCCTGAAGAGGAGAGACTCCATCATAGAGAAGTTCCATAGGCAACTTCCTCAGGCCGAGGTCTCGAGGCTTCAGAAATCCCCCTTCAAAGGGAGCTCCTTATTTTATCCGCAGGAAGTCGAGCTGGTTGCTGAGAGATTGAGAATTCAAATCAAGACTCCTTCATACAGAAGGCCTTGACATCTAGGCCCTATCACCCTCAGCCACAAAGGGAACCAGCTCTCAAACTGCCAACAAATAGGGCTATGGACCCCAAATAGCAGTGTCCCAAGGTATCTAAAAAGTCTTTTCGAGGTAAAAAGTCCTTCCATGGAGGGAAGGGAAAGAAAGGATCTGGCCGAGGCGGATTCCGTTAGAACAGACAATCTTCAAATACGATGACCTGTGGGGAGGATGCCTGCAAAGACGCTGGCAAGGGTGGCTGCACCACCACCACGTGGCCAAACCTTGGACAATCGAAGTGATTCGCTCAGGGTATCGCGCCCCGTTCATACTATCTCTCTCTCCACTAGCTCGGGATCCAGTTCCAGCAAACTCCTATGCAAAGGGATCCACAAAGAAGTTAGTCCTTCAGTCAGAAGTCCAAACCATGCTGGAGAAGGGTGCTCTTATACTACAGTTGACTCTTTCTTGTGAGAAAGGTGTCTGGAGGCTGGAGACCAGTCATCACCTTTCAGCCCTGAACAGGGTTGTTGGTGTAACCTTGTTTAGGGTGGAAGCAGCCGACACAGTCAGACGAGCAATAAGACCGCAGGACTTCATGCACACACTGGATCTCAAGGACGCATACTTCCAGATCCCAATCCATCTGTCTTCCAGGAAGAATCTTAAGATTCATGCTAAACCAGAAACATACCGGTTCAAAGTGCTGTGATTCGGTCTTTCCACAGCACCCCAAGTGTTCTCAAGTGTTCTCCCTCGTGTCAGCGTGGGCTGTACGTCTCCTAAGGTACCTGGACGACTGGTTGATTTTAGGAGACTCGGCAGCGACCTTTCTTTGCCACCGAGACGAGCTTCTAAGGTTTTGGCAAGATCTGGCAATCATGGTAAACATCGAGAAGTCTCAACTGCTCCCATCGCAAAGACTTGTATATTTGGGTATGTTAGTAGACACCGAAGGCACAAAGCATTTCCATCAGACGAAAGAATTCATAGGCTGAGGGGGGTAGCACAACCCTTCCTCAGACGAGAAGAACTCCCAGCCCAGTGGTGTCTCAAGTTCCATTGGAATCAGTTGACCGATTCCCGGGAACTTCTCTTCCGCGTAGGACAACAGGAACAGGCGGACCTCAGATGGTGGCTAACAGACCAAAATCTCTGCAAAGGGCTCGATCTTCTTGTTCCTTCCCCGGAATTGATGCTCTTTTAGAATGCATCAAAAGAAGGGTGGGGACCCCATATGCTGCACCACGTCATCTCTGGCCAATGGTCCAAATCAGAAAGATATCAGCACATACATCTCTTAGAGATTAGGGTAGCCTTCCTCGCCCTCCAACAGTTCCACCAGTCCCTGGGAGCGCACTCTCTGGTATTAATGAATGACAATACCACAGTAGTAGCTTGCCTGAACAAGCAAGGCGGTGGCTTTTCGCAGCCGCTGTGCCATCTAGCAGTAGAGATACTCAGATGGGCAGTAGACAACTCAGTGACCCTACCTGTGCACTTCATTTCAGGCAAATGGAATGTGCTAACAGACAAACTGAGCCGAACGACTCGGATAGTGGTTCCGAATGGTCTTTGAGTCATCTAGTAGGCAAGGTCTGACTTTGTGGGGTTCCCCGACTGTGGACCTGTTCGCAACGGCCCTGAACTTCAGGCTGCCACTGTACTATTCCCCAGTCCCGGATCCCTAGGCTCTGGTAAGATGCATCCCAACAACGGTGGGAGAACATAGAAGTGTACGAGTTTCCCGTGTTTTGTCTAATGGTGAAAAGTCCTCAACCAAGAGTAAGCAAGAACTAACTAATGACGCTAATTGCTCTGCTATGGCATCAAGCAGAGTGGTTTCTGGACCTTCTGCAACTCCTCATGGAGGTCCTGAAGGGAATTCCCTCCACGTCATGACCTGCTCAAACCATACGCCAACATCTACCACAAAGCCGTAGCTTCGCTTCAATTTCGAACCTGGAGGCTGCCAGCACCTCCTCAAACAGAGAGGCTTTTTACGAGTTGTAAAAAGAATGGCTGGAGGCCTCAAAGGCTCCACAGCGTCAGTCTACGAGGCAAAGTGGTCCGGTTTTTGTGGTTGGTGTCGTGGAAGGGATAACAATCCTCTTGATCCTCTATTCCAACAATAACGGAGTTCCTTGTACACCTTCAGGAAGAAATTCTCTCGGTTTCGGCAGTCAAAGGCTACCGCTCAGTCTTAAGTCTAGCCTTTAAACTGAGAGTAGATATTTCCTGCTTGTTTGAGCTTTCCCTACTCATACAAAGCTATGAGATTTCATGTCCTTAGAACTTGGACATCCTCCTCGGAACGTGGTTCGGGTACTTCAGTCCGTGAAACGCCCTCCTTATGAACCATTACGCCAGGCAACAGATCGCCACCTCACATGGAAGACGGTATTCCTACTCGCTTTAGGCTGTGCTAAGAGAGTGAGTTGCATGGTTTATCCTCCGACATCTCCCACTCTAGGAGATGGGGAGAAGTAATCCTCAACAGTCAGTTCATTGCTAAGACTCAAAATCCTGGTGTGTTGGACCCTAGGTTCGGCCTATTTTGGATTGAGAGTCTACGTTCTGTAACCAAAGACCCAGACCAACTGCTACTTTGCCTAGTGAGGAGTCCGAGGTATTACCTAAAACGAACACCAGCAGCTCGCCCTCCTGCATCGCCACTGTTTGTCACCACGGGGAAGATCAAGAGGAGGGTCACGAGGAACACCATATCCTCCTGGATCCGTAAGGTCATTGAGTTTGCACTCAGCTCGGACCCTCCTCCTACCAAATGACTCGGAGCTCATGATGTCAGGGCCACTGCAATGTCCTAGGTGTTCAAGAAAAACTACTGTGGCACAGGTACTGCAAGCGGGCGTGTGAAAACATCAGATGACCTCTACTGCCCACTACCTGTAGGACGTAACCCACAGGAACATGGATAAGTTTTCCATTGGTCCTGTGGTGGCTGTACAACAAGTGGTCTAAACACCTTAAGCTCCTTGATGGACAAGTAGCAGAGGGGTGAGGGCTGAGGTTACCCGAGTTAGTCTGAGGTGAATGAGTAAGAATGACTGGCTGTCTTCTTCCTTTCACCTTCTCCCTCCCTGGGGAACACAGCACCACGTTATCCAGCAGCTGACCTCACCCCTCTGCAGGTAAGACTCATTCCAATATGTATCCAAAGTAAAGAAATGGCTGTAGTACTTGCTATGTTCCCCAATACCCCTGCGAGGGAGGCTATTAGGTAAAGTTTCAGGACTTTCATATTACAATTCAAGTTCCTACCTTGATAGACCAGCTGCATTGCTAGCATTACAAACACAAAGCTTCTACAGGCCACTAATAGTGCATAGCACAAGATTTTAGCGAGGACAGGATTCCTACTACCTTCGATCACATATCGAAGCAGAGAAAATCTCAGGTCAGATGTCAAGGCCAGTTGGTGAGGACTTTCACCCTCCTGAGAGGCGAGTCACCCCTAATAAATAACATAAGGTTTGTATTTGTGTAGGAACAAATGACAAATTTGTAAGTAATTTGTATTTTTCCTAACATACAGCCCTGGAGCTATTTATACAAATTGGGCCGCCAGCCCTGTCCCCCAGTAAGTCCTGCCAGAAACCAAAAAGGTTGCTTAGCCCAGGTGTGTGAGTAAGTGGAGTAGATGACTAGCCCCACCCACCACCCTCTAACTAGCGGTTGGGGTGGTTATCCGTCGCTAAATTATCATGGCTCGTCTTTCAGCGTTGCCGAAAGTGTACCCCTAATAAATAGCTCTGGGTTTGCATATTAGGAAAAATACAAATTACTTAAAAATTTGTCATATTTGAATAACAAAATCTTAGATTGAATAATTTTTTTAATTATATTGTTTACTAATTTATGAAAAACCATATACTTTACTGTATAGTGCATTCACATAAAATGTCTAGATAAGCCTTCAAAGATTCTGGATACAGTAGGTGATATTATATTGTACCATACTGTATATTGCAGAATATAGTTTGAATAATTTTGCATTAAAGAAGAACATATATCACTATTCTATTTACTCATGAGTATTCATTTGAAAAGATAGGGTGTCTGCATAGTATTCCACAAAATTTAAATTTCACCCTGCTTTCAGAGAAACGTGATCTGATTGATTTGGTAACCCGTCACATTTGCCGCCAACATGGAGTATCTGGTGGTTCAACACAAGGCACTAATTCTAGCAATGAAAATCACAATTTTCCGAGGAATGGCCAACCTCAAAACAAACCTGCAACCTCTCCAGTCACGAGGGATGATGGCATTCGGGTGAGGCCTTGTAACTCCCCAGACAATGATATCTCGAGCATGGGTAGTATTAGAGTGAGGCCAATGGATAGTATTAGGGTTAGACCTGGTAGGCCTGTGTCTCCTGATTCAAATGACTATGATCCTGAAACTGACCTAGGCATTAGAGTCTTTGCTTCAGATTTCCCCTCCAGACCTCAGCAGAGAGAAAGTAGTGTTTCTCCAGTGAGTGTTGATGGCTGTTCGGAAAGTGTAGAGGAGGCATGTTCTCGTTGTCCCAGTGAAGATTGTACGACCTCCTGCTGTAGTTTAGATTCATGTCATAATGGTGCATCTAGTCAACCTTGCCCTCATAAAGCTGAGCATTCAGGTCACTGTAGTTTAGAGGATGTCAGCGTGTCCAGCGAGGGTCGGGTCCCAAGTTCTGCAAGTTCAGACTTCCCACCCCACAGGAGACCAAACTCACTTGCTCAAGATGATCAGCCTCAGTCCATCCATAACCCTGGGCTTGAAGGAACCAGTCAGTCCTGTCCACAAACATTTGAGTCCCCGTTGGAAGTGCCTGAGACTGCTGCAACAGATGTTGATGAGCCCATGGATCTCGACCATCCGGCCAGTACTATAGATGAAGAGCCTCAGGTACCATTAGCCACATCACCCTCATCAGCATCATCATCAACGACATTTCCATCTGAATCGTCTTCGCCAGAGCCAGCAAAACAAGTGAGTCTTGAAAGTAATAAGGTGAGCTTTTGTTATTGAACTTCAAAGTTCCATTCAGTGTAAATATATATAAAAAGTAAAGTTGTACCAACCTTTATGCAATATTTTTAGATTTATTTCTGCCACCCATATGCTACTAGTTAACCATTCAAAATTAGTTAGTGTTTATCAGCTATTTGACTATATACATTTCTAGTCACTGGTTAATTAAGGGTTATGGTAAAGGAAGAACAGCGTTTTTAGTAATCTTAAACAGATGTAATGTACTGTACTATATTACTGTTCAACCGTCAAAACTAAAGCAAAGGGTCATTATTCTGCTGGTATATATAGGGATCTTTTTCTTTCCAAACACCAGGGATTTTATTTGTAGAGCCGTTGTTTCTTATGATTAGCGGTAGTTTATTAAATAGCAACTAATACAGTTTGTGTTGTGTTGAAAGGTTTTTCTAACAAAATAGATTTATGATTTTTATAACTATATTAAAGTTTGATTAATGCTGTTAGTTTGAGGATGCCATAGTTATTTATCTAAATTTTATTGCAGTGGTTTGAGTATTTTGTTCTAAGTTGCTTAGTTTTAGGGTTGTGGTCTGGTTTATGCATTCACTTTGCATCAAGTTAATTTTCTATATGCTTTACACGAGGCTAGATGAACACCAACACTAAATCCAAATCTAACTTCAACACCAATTCTAACGGCAACTTCAACGTCAATTCCATCCCTAACGCCAACTCCAAATTTAACAGGATAAGGGGAAATTTCTGAAGCTCCCAGGGCTTCCTCAGGGCATGGGAAGAACATCCTTGGGCCCCCCAAGACAGGGGTAACATCCTTGGGCCCCCAGGACAGGGGGAACTATCTAGGACCCCCAGGGCAGGGGGAACTTCCTGGATCCCCCAGAGCAGGGAAGAACGGTCTCCCATTTACCCGAGTTACAATATGAGCTATAGCATGCCAGATCACGTTCCAGGGAGTGAAATCAATGGCACTAACGGCACTATGGTTGCACAAATTTAATCTTTGGATGTCTCAATCACTTTCCTTACTTATGAACCAATCATGCTGTTAACTGCTCTGTTTGTTCTTTTTAATGTTCCTAAGGTTTTCAAGTTCCGGCATGATCATTATACCAAAGCATATTTGTGTACTATTAATTTTCTTTTTATTCCTCATTTTGGATTGCAACGTATAGATTACAGGTATTTTTGAGTAATTAATTATTTTATCAGCCTGAGAATTTATCACTTTATTCCGACGCTAACAAACCTTACGTTATTTATGTGGATATTCTTTCGGTGTAGCTGGAAGTAGCCAATTAAACTTTTAGTGCAAGGTGGCAACCCTACCCACCTATATATATACTCGCAGATCAGTGATCTAGTCACTTTTTCTTTTTGGCTGGTAGAGAGTGGACGTCTCCTCTCTCTCCTCCTCAAGGCTTAGCCATAGACATTGGACAAATTGTTTCTTTACGCTTATCTTTCTCATTTCAGGTGTGATTGCGCTTCTTCATTGACGCTCCATCACGAACCTGGCCTGGTTGCGAGGGTCGCCCTTGCAGAGTGTAGGGAGTTGCCTACCTCCCAGAGGAAGAGATGTGGATGTCGCAAGAAGAATAAGAAAGCCAAGCGAAATCGTTCTCCCTCAGGGTCTTCCTCGGGGGTTAAGAAACTGCAAGCTGCTTCTTTTCTCACTCCCATATCTCTTTCTGAAGCTCCTCCTCATTTGTCTTTTTCCAGGAAGCGATCGAGTTTGAGCGCAGACCCTTTAACTTCTGGACAACCTCGGGATACCGGGGGTGTTGTTGCTTCCCTTAGCGAAGCACCATTTCCTCCGACCGTCAGAATGCCCTTCTCTTATGCAGATGCGTTGCAAGCGGGGTCGTCCTTGAGGCTATCTGTTTCCCCTTCAAAGGAGGCGCTTTTGCAGCCCCTTCAGCGTGGGGCTAAGAACAACCCTTCGCCTGTGGCTTCTTTTGCCCTGGGCATTTGCGAGATCCTTCTCTCGCCCTCCGAACGGACTCCTGCTGACGACGAACCCTCTTGCCATACTGAGTCATCGTTGTCCCTAATTCTGCAGCCCTTTATTTCTCCCCTTAGGAATGTTTATCTTGCTGCAGTAGTAGATAATCTTCAGGCGACCAGCTTTCCATCTGCTCGCCGATCGCAAGGACGAGAGACTAACAGTACATCTTCTCATCCTCCTGGATGGTCATCTTTAGAACGTTGTTCATAACGATCCTAATATCCAATAAGAGATCACAGGTCATGTTTGATTTCCGTGCTCTTCTTCATGAAGGTATTGTAACTCTAGGGCTTCACGCTCACGAGATCGAAGCTCATCACGGTCTCGACGCTCTTCT